>NC_041228.1:11071668-11158805 GCF_002837175.3 Physeter macrocephalus
TTGCATCTTCTCGATCTTTGCCTCCATTCTTTTCCCGAGGTCCTGGATCATGTTCACTATCATTATTCTGAATTCTTTTTCTGGAAGGTTGCCTATCTCCACTTCATTTAGTTGTTTTTCTGTGGTTTTATCTTGTTCCTTCATCTGGTACATAGCCCTCTGCCTTTTCATCTTGTCTATGTTTTTGTGAATGTGTTTTTTTCTCCTTGCATTTTTGTTAATGCCTACACATATCCATTCTCTCCTTCAGAACAGATGTTAAGTCTTGTTTATCTATCTACCCTCAGAAGCGAGCATGGTGAATGACACAGCATAGGTACCCAATACATGTTTGTGGAATTGACTTAAATTGAATTATTAAATGCAGAGCAATGGGAGAATGGGACTCATGTCTTTTCATCTTGGTATTATGCATTTCTAATCCTGCCCAGCTTCTGCATTCAGGATCTGGGAGAGGATTGCAAGGGTGTCCTGGACACCTACAATTTGAGGAGGAGTCTGGCTCTTCGTCTCCACTTTCTCCAAGGACCCTGTTGAATACCCTCATGATGGGTTCAAGATAATAACTTTCTGTTCTAGTCTATTGTGTGCCCGGGGCATAACCACACATTCATCAGCAGTTCCACTGTGGGTGTAGAGAAATGATCACACGTTCTTGATTGGTGCCATAGCAACACAGATTTCTAGAGAATGACCTTAGAAAAGATGTTCTGTTTGTTACCTAAGACTTTTAACTTTTAATTAAGAAACAAAGGTACTTTCTTCCTCTCATATTACATTTAATCGTAATTTGAACTTACTGGTGGCTGTAATGATTGCCAAGTGTTGTACAGCTGAAGTGTCACGCAGTAACATGTGTGAAGTTTATCATTTGAATAAAGGTGGGGGGGTTGCCGACAGGATGAAGTGGTCTTTTATTATAGCAGGAGGAATCTGGTTAAAAGTAAGGAGGAACTGACAGAAGATAAATTGTTTATTCAAAGGTATACAAAAGGAGTCCCCAAATCTCTTTACTATATCTAGAAAACTTTAGGATATGTCTAGCTATCTACCCTATAGGACTGCTGACATTGTGAACATATGGGAATAGACCAAGAATGTTTATTGGTCCTTATATGTCAGAATAAAGCTATAACTACATAATCAAATGTAAAAATGATGATTTCCTCATCTGCACAATGGAGATGATATTGAAATAACCTGTCCCACAAGAAAAGTAAAATTGTTTAAGAAATATGCTTAGTGCACTGTCAGGCATATAGTAAGCACTTCATAAATAATAGCTGAGGATAAAGATGAAGATTAAGAATCAGATGATGATGATGACAATGATGAATGGAAAAGATGGCTACAGATATAAATTGTTTCCTAAGGGAGGCAACTGGGGTCTTCTGTGAGCAACATTAGACTTTGAAGGAACAGACCTGATTGCATCTGACTCTGAACTACCAGCCACATGATCTTGGGAAAGTTACTGAACTTCTTTGGGCCTCAGTTTTCTTCATTTGTAATTCTGGGGTGACACTGTATGTCTCTCACAAGGTTGTTATGAAAATTAAATGATAGGCTATGTGAAAGTACGTAGCACAAGGTTTGTTAAATACTGGGCACCTCCAAGTTGGCAATGAATTAAGGATGGGAACTGGAATCCTCTTTATCCATACCAATAAATAAATAAAATGATAAATAAATCAGTCAACATAAACTCATCCATTCCACTGGTAAGCCCAGAACACAGTGCCAATCCAACATCTGGACCAAGTCTCCAGTAACTTCATGGTGTACTTTAACAAATACCAGACAGGTCTTTTCATGTCATCCTGAAATTCCACTAATTGCAGTCTTCTGTATTCCATTGACCTCTTCATACCCTTTTAAATAAAATGCAAATTCTCTTATTAAGGGTTAACATCAAATATTTAGTGCCTTAGAGAAAGGAAAGGAAAATTAGTTCAATGAGTAATGATTGAGCATCAGTTTATGTTCCAACCCCTGAGCTCAGGAGGAATTCCTGGTTGCTTTCAAAATTCAGAGCATGATCGGTGTTCTGGAGAAGTTGGAAGAATAGGGAAGGGGGACGCTAAAATCAGAAGTAGGTCTTCGAAGTGGCAATCCCCCTTTTATTAATTGAATGAAGATCAATGGTAGTAAGTGAGGCAGAAGGACTTACACGCTGAGGTCCCTTGGGAATTTCTAATAGTTATGGGCATACACCTTATTTAATGCTTGTGATTGCTATGACATAGTGTTTTCTGTTAAATTAAGTAATTCTAACTTAACAGAAAATTATAAGTAATTGTCCTCTACTTCAGATATTTCCAGTAGTTCTGGGAAAGCAAGAATGTGCCGTTAAGTAATATTTCATAAAACTATCCTGGAGGAATTCTTAGAAACGTGCATGCCTGAAAGCCCCCCTAACTATGCATGGCAGGCAATAAGAAGCCACTGAACTCACAATGTTGAAGGTATTGAGATGTCCTTGCACATCTATTTATTTACTGTCCCAGCTGAACTCTATTTCCTCCCTGTCCTTTGATTCACGTGCAGGTGCCCGTCCACAGTAAGCTACAAAGCTTCAGATACTTTCTCTCCCTGGCATTTGGGGCAAAGAAATGCTTGTTTTCTTCCTCTCTTCCCTTTACAATTCACTCCCCCCTCCTCCAAGTGGTTAACGTCCCTACCCAAAGCTAGGGAGAGGGAACTCCGAGAACCTGAAAGAGGAGTGGGAGGGCAGTGGCTGTGCCGAGCCTTCAGCTTTTGTTCTTACCTCGGGCCCTAACTGCTTGCTCCAGCCACTTAGAGGAATTGGACACAGGCAAAGGAAAGAGTCGGCACTCGCTGATGCTGTCGAGAGCTTGCCCTCCAAAGATACCACTTAGGACCTGCTCAGTTACCTAGGAGAAGTGCACCAGCCAGGCCAGCCACATTTTAAGGACTCGCTGGGATTCTCCTCAAGATATCATATTGTTAGTGGTCAGTTATATCAAAGAGCCATTCATTCCATCGATCTCAGACTGGTCTCCTTCCTTCCGATCAGCTCTCTGTTGAGAAGCCAGATGGATCCAAGAGTGCGCTGGAGCTGGCTTGTCTGAGTTCCCAAGAGGTGATTGTGCACATCAGCATACTAGAAATCAGCCATGGTGGGAGAATTTACACCATGAAAACAAAAACATCACAGATTAAGAATTTCCCTTCCCTTCCCTTCCCTTTCTTTTTTTTTTTAATCCTCCAGTGCCACTTGTCAGTCATTTACCAGCATGCCAATAAAGGGACCTTGCTCTAACACAAACACGATAAAATAACTCTCTTGTTTAAAACACTTCCATCTTGACTTCAAGATAATCATAATTGTTTTTGCCAGCATCTTTTTATGAGCTGGTTACATGTACCTCTCCAGACACACCTCTCCTCATGTTGCCAACCACACCATCTCCTGAGGCTTCTGGGAATATTTTTAATCTATGTGGTAGGCTGAAAATGGTCCCCATATATATCCATGTCATAATCCCTGGAACCTGTGAATATTATCTTACATGGCAAAAACAAAACCAAAAAATGTTTGCAGTTGTGATTGAGAATCTTCAGATGGGAAGATACCCCCAGATTATCTGAGTGGCCACTAAATGCAATCACATATATCTTTGTAAAAGAGAAATAGAAGATTCTATTGATATGACATACAGAGGAGAAAGTTATGTAAATGTGGATCAGAGAAAGACTTGGAGATGCTGGTCTTGGAGACTGGAGTGATGCAGCCACAAGTCAAGGAATATTGGCAGCCGTCAGAAGCTGCAAGAGGCAAAGAACAGATTTTTCTCCTGGAGCTTCCAGAGGGAACATGGTCCTGCCAACACCTTTTAGTTCAACCCAGTGATACTGATTTCAGATTTCTGGTCTCCAGAGCTGTGACAGAAAATATTGCTGTCATTTTAAGTCACCCAGCTTGTGGTAATTTATTATAGCAGCCACAGGAGATCAATACACTCTATCTGGTACATTCTCCAGTCTTTCTTTTCTTTCTGAAACTCAGGCCCCACCTTAAACATCAGTGCTTGGTCCATTTCTCCTGCTACTCCATTGTCTGGACTAAGTGTTGTTTTTGTTTTGTTTTGCTTTCTCATAATACAGTTGACCTTTGAACAATGCAGGGGCTAGGGGCACTGATCCTCCACGCAGTCAAAAATCCATGTATAAGTTACAGTCAGCCCTCTATATCAGGGTTCCTCTGTATCTGTGGTTCCTCCATATTCAGTGGTTCCTCATTTTCAAATTTGACCAACTGCCGACCTTGTAGTACTGTAGTATTTATTACTGAAAAAAATCTGAGTATGAGTGGACCCTCAGAGTTCAAGCCCATGTTGACCAAGGGTCAGCTGTACTCAGTTTCCCTTTTCCTTAACCCTGATCCAAATATATATTTATTTGTTGTTCAGTCTCCCAATCTCATCCCAAGCAAATTCATGCCAGCAGGAACTTTGCTTTATGAAGTACACAGAAGGCATATTATACATATTTTTTGAAGGAAAGGAAGGAAGGAACAGATTTAGTTCTGTAGTTAATTAGTTAATAGAAGACGTCATTAGAAAAGTGAAATATGTGCTTGCATCTCTTGGGTCAGGGTTCTGGGAACCGTGTACACAGATTTTGATGTTCTGTATGTTACCTAGATGAACCACATGATTCCTAAACTTGGAACAATGCCCTCTCCTCAGAGGGCTTTCTTTCCCTCAAAGTGCATTAGGCCATGTATTAGTTTCCTATCACTGCTGTAACAAACTGCTACAAATTTAGTGCTTTGAAACTACACAAAAGGCTGCTGCAGGCGGCCCGGCTTTAGGAAGACCATTTCTGGAGGCTGGGAAGTCTAAGATGAAAAGTGTGGCCAATTCAGTTCCTGATGTCGTCTTGTGCTACTGACCATTGCTATGTTCAGGAGACCCTGAGGCCCAGCAGAGTTATGAGGAAATGGAAGTACAAAGAAATAGTTATTTAAATTGCTCAAACTGGGCCTTGAAGATGGTGGGGGAGTAAGACGTGGAGATCACCTTCCTCCCCACAAATACATCAAAACTACATCTACATGTGGAACAACTCCTACAGAACGCCTACTGAACACTGGCAGAAGACCTCAGACTTCCCAAAAGACACCCTCAGGCGACCTACATGCAGAGGCGGGGCCAAATCCAAAGCTGAACCCCAGGAGCTGCGCGAACAAAGAAGAGAAACGGAAATCTCACCCAGCAGCCTCAGGAGCAGCAGATTAAATCTCCACAATCAACTTGATGTACCCTGCATCTGTGGAATACCTGAGTAGACAATGAATCATCCCAAATTGAGGAGGTGGACTTTGGGAGCAGCTATATGCTTGCAGTTTGCTTTCTGCATCTAATTTGTTTCCAGTTTTATGTTTATCTTAGTTTAGTATTTAGAGCTTATTATCATTGGTAGATTTGTTTATTGATTTGGTTGCTCTCTTCCTTTTTTAACTTATATATATATTTTTTTTTTTTCTTTTTTTCCCTTTTCTCTTTTTGTGAGTATGTATGAGCATGCTTCTTTCTGGGATTTGTCTGTATAGATTTGCTTTTGCCATTTGTCCTAGGGTTCTGACTCTCTGTTTTTAGTTTTTGGGTTTTTTTTAGGTATAGTTTTTAGAGCCCATTATCATTGGAGGATTTGTTATTCGGTTTGGTTGCTCTCTTCTTTCTTTCTCTCTTTCTTTTTTAAATTATTTTTTAATTTTTAATGATTTTTTTCTATTTTAATAACTTTATTTTATATTATTTATTGATTTTTCTTTCTTTCTTCTTTTATTTTCTCCCTTTTCTTCTGAGCTGTGTGGCTGACAAGGTCTTGGTGCTCTGGCCGGTTGTCAGGTCTGAGCCTCTGAGGTGGGAGAGCCGAGTTCAGGACATTGGTCCACCAGAGACCTCCCAGCCCCATGTAATATCAAACAGCGAGAGTTCTCCCAGAGATCTCCATCTCAATGCTAAGACCCAGCTCCACTCAACGATTAGCAAGCTACAGTGCTGGATAACCTATGCCAAACAACTAGTAAGATAGGAGCAAAAACCCACCCATTAGCAGAGAGGCTGCCTAAAATCATAATGAGGTAACAGACACCCCAAAACACAACACCGGACACAGACCTGCCCACCAGAAAGACAAGATCCAGCTTCATCCACCAGAACACAGGCACCAGTCCCTTCCACCAGGAAGGCTACACAACCCACTGAACCAACCTTAGCCACTGGGAGCAGACACCAAAAACAATGGGAACTATGAACCTGCAGCCTGCGAAAAGGAGACCCCAAACACAGTAAGTTAAGCAAAATGAGAAGACAGAGAAACACACAGCAGATGAAGGGGCAAGGTAAAAACCCACCCCCCCACCAGAGGAAATAGGCTGTCTACCTGAAAAAGAATTCAGAGTAATAATAGTAAAGATCCAAAATCTTGGAAATAGAATGGAGAAAATATAAGAAACGTTTGAAAACTTCCCTAATATGGGAAAGGAAATAATCAAGTCCAGGAAGTGCAGAGAGTCCCATACAGGATAAATCCAAGGAGAAACACACAAAGACACATATTAATCAAACTATCAAAATTTAAATACAAAGAAAAATAATTAAAAGCAGCAAGGGAAAAACAACAGTTAGCATACAAGGGAATCCCCATAAGGTTAACAGCTGATCTTTCAGCAGAAACTCTGCAAGCCAGAAGGGAGTAGCAGGACATATTAAAAGTGATGAAAGGGAAAAACCTACAACCAAGACTACTCTACCCAGCAAGGATCTCATTCAGATTCGATGGAGAAATTAAAACCTTTACAGGTAAGCAAAAGCTAAGAGAATTCAGCACCACCAAACCAGCTCTACAACAAATGCTAAAGGAACTTCTCAAGGCAGGAAACACAGGAGAAGGAAAAGACTTACAATAACAAACCCCAAACATTTAAGAAAATGGTGATAGGATCATACATATCGATAACTACCTTAAATGTGAATGGATTAAATGCTCCAACCAAAAGATATAGACTGGCTGAATGGATACAAAAGCGAGACCCATACATATGCTGTCTACAGTAGACCCACTTCAGACCTAGGAACACATACAGACTGAAAGTGAGAATATGGAAAAAGATATTCCATGCAAATGGAAATCAAAAGACAGCTGGAGTAGCAATTCTCATATCAGACAAAATAGATGTTAAAATAAAGACTATTACAAGAGACAAAGAAGGACACTATATAATGATCAAGGCATCAATCCAAGAAGAAGATATAACAATTGTAAATATTTATGCACCCAGCATAGGAGCACCTCAGTACATAAGGCAAATGCTAACAGCCATAAAAGGGGAAATCGACAGTAGCACAGTAATAGTAAGGGACATTAACACCCCACTTTCACCAATGGACAGATCATCCAAAATGAAAATAAATAAGGAAACAAAAGCTTTAAATGATACATTAAAGAAGATGGACTTAATTGATATTTATAGGGCATTCCATCCAAAAACAGGAGATTATACTTTCTTCTCAAGCACTCATGAAACATTCTCCAGGATAGATCATATCTTGGGTCACAAATCAAGCCTTGGTAAATTTAAGAAAATTGAAATCCTATCAAGTATCTTTTCCAACCACAATGCTATGAGACTAGGTATCAATTACAGGAAAAAAATTGTAAAAAATAGAAACACATGGAGGCTAAACAAAACACTACTAAATAACCAAGAGATCACTGAAGAAATCAAAAAATACCTAGGAAAAAATGACAATGAAAACATGACGACCCAAAACCTAGGGGATGCAGCAAAGGCAGTCCTAAGAGGGAAGTTTATAGCAATACAAGCCTACCTCAAGAAACAAGAAACATCTCAAATAAACAACCTAACCTTACACCTAAAGCAATTAGAGAAAGAAGAACAAAAAAACCCCAAAGTTAGCAGAAGGAAAGAAATCATAAAGATCACATCAGAAATAAATGAAAAAGAAATGAAGGAAACAATCACAAAGATCAATAAAACTAAAAGCTGGTTCTTTGAGAGGATAAACAACATTGATAAAAACAATTAGCCAGACTCATCAAGAAAAAAAGGGGGAAGGCTCAAATCCATAGAATTAGAAATGAAAAAGGAGAAGTAACAGCTGACACTGCAGAAATACAAAGGATCATGAGATTTACTACAAGCAACTATATTCCAATAAAATGGGCAACCTGGAAGAAATGGACAAATTCTTAGAAAAGCACAATCTTCCTAAACTGAACTAAGAAGAAATAGAAAGTATAAACAGACCAATCACAAGCACTGAAATTGAGACTGTGATTAAAATCTTCCAACAAACAAAAGCCCGGGACCAGATGGCTTCACAGGAGAATTCTATCAAACATTTGGAAAAGAGCTAACAACTATCCTCAAAGTCTTCCAAAATAGAGCAGAGGGAGGAACACTCCCAAACTCATTTTACGAGGCCACCATCGCCCTGATACCAAAACCAGACAAAGATGCCACAAAGAAAGAAAACTACAGGCCAATATCACTGATGAACATAGATGCCAAAATCCTCAACAAAATACTAGCAAACAGAATCCAACAGCACATTTAAAGGATCATACACCTTGATCAAGTGGGGTTTGTCCCAGGAATGCAAGGATTCTTCAGTATACGTAAGTCAATCAGTGTGATACACCATTACTAACAAATTGAAGGAGAAAAACCATATGATCATCTCAATGGATGCAGAAAGAGCTTTCGACAAAATTCAACACCCATTTATGATTAAAAAAACCCTCCAGAAAGTAGGCACAGAGGGAACTTACCTCAACACAATAAAGGCCATATATGACAAACCCACAGCCAACATAGTTCTCAATGGTGAAAAACTGAAACTATTTCCTCTAAGGTCAGGAACAAGACAAGGATGTCCCGTCTCACCACTATTATTCAACATACTTTTGGAAGTTTTAGCCACAAAAGTCAGAGAAGAAAAAGAAATAAATGGAATCCAAATCGGAATAGAAGAAGTAAAGCTGTCACTGTTTGCAGATGACATGATGCTATACATAGAGAATCCTAAAGATGCTACCAGAAAACTGCTAGAGCTAATCAATGAATGTGGTAAAGTAGCAGAATACAAAACTAATGCACAGAAATCTCTTGCATTTCTACACACTAATGATGAAAAATCTGAAAGAGAAATTAAAGAAACACTCCCATTTGCCATTGCAACAAAAAGAATAAAATCCCTAGGAATAAACCTACCTACGGAGACAAAAGACCTGTATGCAGAAAACTGTAAGACACTGATGAAAGAAATTAAAGATGATACCAACAGATGGAGAGATATACCATGTTCTTGGATTGGAAGAATCAACATTGTGAAAATGACTATACTACCCAAAGCAATCTACAGATTCAATGCAATCCCTATCAAACTACCAATGGCATTTTTCACAGAACAAGAACAAAAAATTTCACAATTTGTATGGAAACACAAAAGACCCCGAATAGCCAAAGCAATCTTGAGAAGGAAAAACAGAGCTGGAGGAATCAGGCTCCCTGACTTCAGATTCTACTACAAAGCTACAGTAATCATGACAGTAGGGTACTATCACAAAAACAGAAATATAGATCAGTGGAACAGGATAGAAAGCCCAGAGATAAACCCATGCACATATGGTCACCTTATCTTTGATAAAGAGGCAAGAATATACAATGGAGAAAAGACAGCCTCTTCAATAAGTGGTGCTGGGAAAACTGGACAGCTACATATAAATAATGAAAGTAGAACATTGCCTAACACCATACACAAAAATAAACTCAGAATGGGTTAGAGACCTAAATGTAAGGCCAAACAATATAAAACTCTTAGAGGAAAACATAGGCAGAACACTCCATGACATAAATCACAGCAAGACCCTTTCTGACCCACCCCCTAGAGAAATGGAAATAAAAACAAAACTAAACAAATGGGACCTAATGAAACTTCAAAGCTTTTGCACAGCAAAGGAAACCATAAACAAGACGAGAAGACCACCCTCAGAATGGGAGAAAATGTTTGTAAATGTAGCAGCTGACAAAGGATTAATCTCCAAAATATACAAGCAGCTCATCCAGCTCAATATCAAAAAAACAAACAAACCAATCCAAAAATGGGCAGATGAGGTATCACCTCACACCAGTCAGAATGGCCATCATCAAAAAATCTGTAAAGAATAAATGCTGGAGAGGGTGTGGAGAAAAGGGAACCCTCTTACACTGTTGGTGGGAATGTAAATTGGTACAGCCACTATGGAGAACAGTATGGAAGTCCCTTAAAAATCTAAAAATAGAACTACCATATGACCCAGCAATCCCACTACTGGGCATATACCTTGAGAAAATCATAATTCATAAAGAGTCAAGTGCCACAATGTTCATTGCAGCTCTATTTACAATAGTCAGGACATGGAAGCAACCTAAGTGTCCATCAACAGATGAATGGATAAGGACGATGTGACACATATATACAGTGGAATATTACTCAGCTCTAAAACGAAACAAAATTGAGTTATTTGTAGGGTGGTGGGAATGTAAATTGGTACAGCCACTATGGAGAACAGTATGGAAGTCCCTTAAAAATCTAAAAATAGAACTACCATATGACCCAGCAATCCCACTACTGGGCATATACCTTGAGAAAATCATAATTCATAAAGAGTCAAGTGCCACAATGTTCATTGCAGCTCTATTTACAATAGTCAGGACATGGAAGCAACCTAAGTGTCCATCAACAGATGAATGGATAAGGACGATGTGACACATATATACAGTGGAATATTACTCAGCTCTAAAACGAAACAAAATTGAGTTATTTGTAGGGAGGTGGATGGACCTAGAGACTCTCATACAGAGTGAAGTAAGTCAGAAAGAGAAAAACAAATACTGTATGCTAACACATACATATGGAATCTAAAAAAAAAAAAAATGGTTCTGAAGAATATAAGGGCAGGACCGGTTTAAACACGCAGATGTCTAGAGTGGACTTGAGGATACAGGGAGGGGGAAGGGTAAGCTGGGACAAAGTGAGAGCGTGGCATGTACATATATACACTATCAAATGTAAAATAGATAGCTAGTGGGAAGCAGCCGCATAGCACAGGGAGATCAGCTCAGTGCTTTGTGTCCACCTAGAAGTGTGGGATAGGGAGGGTGGGAGGGAGACACAAGAGGGAAGAGATATGGGGATGTATGTATATGTAT
This sequence comes from Physeter macrocephalus, assembly GCF_002837175.3. Lineage (NCBI taxonomy): Eukaryota > Metazoa > Chordata > Mammalia > Artiodactyla > Physeteridae > Physeter > Physeter macrocephalus. The sequence continues at coordinate 11,082,917 of NC_041228.1, forward strand.
AAATGATTCACTTTGTTATACAGCAGAAACTAACACACCATTGTAAAGCAATTATACTCCAATAAAGATGTTAAAAAAAAACAAAACACAAAATTTGTTGTGTTACAGTCTGGATGTCAGAAGTCTAAAACTGAGGTGTTTGCAGGGCTGTGTTCTTTCTGAAGGCCCCAGGGTGAATCTGTTTCCTTGCCTTTCCTGGCTACTACAGGATGCCTACATTCTCTGGCACATTGCCTTTTACAACATCTTCAAAGCCAGCAATGTAACCTCTTCTCTCCTCTCTGAACTTCTGCCTGATTCTTTTAAGGGTCCTTGTAATTTTATCAGTCCCACCTGGATAATCTAGATAAGTTTGTTATACTTAACTTAATCACATTGGCAAAGTTAATTTTACCATATTCGCAGGTCCCAGGGATTCAGACATAGACATCTTTGGGGGTGCATTTTTCAGTCCACCACAAATGGGTAATTATCCTCCCTATTTGTAAAGACAATAACATGATAAAAACCAAACCGAGAAACCATACAATGAATGTATTTGTATATGTATTCTATCCAGCAAGTACCAATAATGATGATCATTTCTTTCTATCTGGCCCTGTCTCCTTACTTTGAAAAGGATATTGCTTCCTAAAACATTCTGTTGATTCCTCAGATACAACAAGAGCAAGACACATACTCATGTTCATTGTCTCCCTTAAGTGAACCCTCTCAGAAGAAAAAAGTTGTTTAAAATCATGCATGGGTCTTGCACTTTAAGACAGCATCTCTGCTCATTAGTAAAACATGGCTCAATGAATGTCCCAGGCTCTGGCCAATCATATTGAAAACATTTCCTTTTAAAGGAGGAGTTAGCAAGGGACATGGGCAGAAGGCCATTGTGAGTGGGTCAGGTATGTCCCCATTACTAACATTATATAATAATTGCCAAAATCAAGTTCTTACTCTGTGCCAGACAGTATGCTGTGAGCTTTACCGACATTATGTCAAATACTCTATATGCCCATGATATGCTATGCATATATGTATCCACCACTGCATTCATACAGGGTAGATGCATCGTTAGGTACTTAATTAAAGCTTATTGATAAGTGAAATACTTTTACATCTCCACAGACCCTGTTTCCAAAAGGTCATATTCATTGGCACTGGGGATTACGACTTGGGCATATCTGTGTGGGAAGTGCAGTTGAACCCACAACAGTCATCAAGGCTAGTTGAACAATGAGACACACTCACTCCCACGCAGCCAGGCTTAGCACATGAACATGGGGGTGATACACATTTTAGATTTTAGATTAATTGGAGTTTTATATCTAAATACCACTAAATATAAATTGTCCCACTCCTCCAATAGGAGGCTTCATCTTAGATAATAAAGAAGTGAAATCACTATAGATATATACATATATATGTATTACTAATTACTTTGCTGTATACCTGAAACTAACACAATATTGTAAATCAACTATATTTTGAACATGGGGGTGATACACATTTTAGATTTTAGATTAATTGGAGTTTTATATCTAAATACCACTAAATATAAATTGTCCCACTCCTCCAATAGGAGGCTTCATCTTAGATAATAAAGAAGTGAAATCACTATAGATATATACATATATATGTATTACTAATTACTTTGCTGTATACCTGAAACTAACACAATATTGTAAATCAACTGTATTTCAATTAAAAAAGAGAAGTGAAATCACTAAGATAAATCATGTTCTGGCTCAAGACCCGATGCTGTGAGCCTGTGCAAATCACGTAAACTTTTTTTTTTTTTTTTTTTTTTTTGCGGCACGCGGGCCTCTCACTGCTGTGGCCTCGCCCATTGCGGAGCACAGGCTCCGGACGCGCAGGCTCAGCGGCCATGGCTCTCGGGCCCAGCCGCTCCGCGGCATGTGGGATCTTCCCGGACCGGGGCACGAACCCATGTCCCCTGCATCGGCAGGCGGACTCTCAACCACTGCGCCACTGGGGAACCCCCGAATCATGTAAACTTTCTGAGTTTCCATTCCCTCATCAGTGTGATTGAGAGAAAAAATATGCCCCTATCCTCCTGGTAGGGTTGTCTAAGATCATAGATACGTAAATACTATGAAACTATACAGAGCTTACAAGGAATGGCCACTTCCTCCAAAGGCCCTATTCATTAACCTCAATTCCAGTTTTCAGGCTTCTTCATTGACGTGCTGTGGTACAAAAAGCCCTCTTCTACTAGAAGTTTATCCTATATTGGGCCTTAAATGCATAGAACTTTCCAGACTGTGAACAAGTCAGTGAGAGTGATTGACTCCTGGTGAGCTTGCCACTCACGACGACCCAAGGGTCTTTCTTTTTCTTGGCGGCTGGACACCTTGCCGGTCACTCCGTTTTGGTGAGTCACACTGTGGCCTTGAAGGCAGTCCTGCTTGACCCAGTGCATTGCCACCTGTTTATGCTCTCACTTACCACTTTCTCCTCATCCTTCCTGCCTCTCACCTCGGCAGTGGCAGCAAGGCAATGACAGCAGACGGCAGTTGACTTGCCAGGTGATGGAGGATTGGAATGATTTCTCTTCTGTCAATGTCTCCAGCAACTTTGCCTTCCTGTGTGGCCTTATCTCTTCACACACACATGCACAGACCAAAACTGGAAAGTGTCCTCAGTGCTTGGCTAGAGGAGGCATTTGTATCAAATTAATCAAAAAAGTCCCAGGCTATAAGTGACTTCCTAGAGTTGGAAAGACATCCCAAAGCCTTTTACCTACAGCAGAGGCCCAGGCTTTGCGATAGACCTTGGCGTTGAATGAGTTACAAAATGTCTCTGAGCTGAAGTTCCCTCATCAATAAAATGTGAATAATTACAGAACTTTCCTCATAGTTCCTTGCACAAGTAGCTACTGAACTGTAGGTGCTTAATAGATGTTGAATGAATGATCAGGTGGGGAATGAATGATAATGCCAGCAAAATACTTAACACAGTAAATGGTACAAAGTAGGTGCTCAATGCACAAGGCTATTTATTACTGGTAGCTGAAGTACTGCTTCAGTCCAGATAGCTGTCCAGGCCTCTTGCTTTTGCTTCCCTGTCATAAGAACTTCGCAGAGTGATTAAGAGCTTAGGCTGTAAAGCTGAATTCTCTGGATTTGAATCTTGGCTCAACCAGCTGTGTGACCTTGGGTAGTTAGTTATCCTTTTTCTGCTGTTGTTTCCTCACATGCATAATGAGGATAATAATATGTAGTTCATACAATTATGAGGATTAAATGAGTTTATACGTGTTGTGCTTAAAATAGTACCTAACAGGTAATAACTCAGTGAAGTTAATGTCTACTTTTTAATTATTATTAGCATCTGTCTAGCCTAGTTCTTAGAAAGTCCTGACACAAGGAAGATTGCCCCAAAGGCATTCTCCTCGGCACGTGATCAGGTACCGTCTCTCTTCACAAGTCTGTGTTGTCTTGTCCTGCTGGACCATGACTTACTCGAACAACGAGGGTCTTGCTTCTTTCATCCTTCCCTTCTGCACCTAGCATAGTGCTGGGACACCTTCATTATTGCATCTACTTCAGAGAAGTATGTTGTGGAATTGGCATAAGATGAAATCTTTTAAACTACAAACTGCTAAATCTCTCAGGGTCTTTGCTATACTGGCATTTCTTTCTTCTCATTTTATAGGTGAGAAAAATGGCCCAGGGAGGTTGGAACTTGCCCATAGACACCTGGTTAGTTAGAAGTTCTTTCTCAGACCCAAGTCCCCTGGCTTCTAGCACAGTACCCCCAGTCACCCATCAGTTAAGCAGACATTTAGAAAATAACAAGAATCACAGCATATGGATTCTAAAAACTGTCTTAAAAATGTAAAACCACTATCTTCCGCAGCAGACTGGCCAGTGCTTATTGCCGGAAGGCAGATATGACCTTCTGCCCAGCATTTGCCCGATCAAATAAGAATTACGAACTAGCCTGATGACCTGAGATTACCCTCTGCTTTTCTTCTTTGTCTGGTCCAGGCAGAAAGGGAAATGTGGCAATGGAATGAGAATTTGCAATTGTAAAAAGACGCAGGGTGGTGTTATAGGACACATCTTGGACTGGGCAGGAATTTTACTGCTTCTATTCACTTCTCTTGGTCCCTTGCCTAGTCACTTCCCCTCACAGAATCTCAGTTTCTAAATGTTTTAATTAAAAGGATCAGAAATAGCTGGGCTCTCTTTTCATCCTACCATTCTATGAGGGTAGCTATGAATAAATACTGGGTAGACAGTCTATGCACAAGTGTTTCATTTATTATTACCTCGTGCTCCAGCTAGGAGTTTCTGTGTTGCCAAAATTCTTTTCATACAGCGCATCTTTTTCAGTGACACATGGATAACTGGTAAACATGACTAATGTGAGAATATGCGTTAAATTAGTATAAAAACTGTATGTCTCACAATTTCCAGATGTCAGAATCTTGTAGTGTTGTCATTTTTCTTTTTTCTGTTCAGATGTTCATACAAATAGAAAGCAAATGGCTGCAGGAACCATCTACCAACAACACATTTCTTTAGACTTGCATCTACCAGTTTGTTACTGGGGGTTTACATACTCTGAGAGTTCACCAAAGTATAACTGTCTTTCACAATCTTACAGCACTGCAGCAATGCCTCACTTGTGCACTGTCTAAAATATTGGCTCCTGGGTGACTCTGAACACTTGAAAAGGCAGACAGCCTGGTGGTAGGTAGTATTTACCCAAATTAGAGAAATTCAATTCTGAACTGTTCAAGTTTCAAGCAATCAGTTCCAGTTGGTATACACTCAATTCCAACCTTAGGCATCTGAAGAGAAAATGTGATTTTGGCAGCAAGAGCTGCTAGTAGGAGTTTAAGTCCCAATCAACATAAAATGTATATAAGTACCAAAGCTGAATATTGATAAGGAGGGGTTTTTTTGCCTACTTTATATCAGCTGAGATACTTAAAGCCTGTCTTCTTTTATCAGAGGAGAGGAAAAAATATGCAAACAATTAAAAGATTAAGTCCCCTTTTTATGGCATGAGGAGGTTATAAAGCCACTGATAGAAAAGCTATAAATTATTCTACCTTTAAAATTATTGTTGCTTTAATCTTTTTACTAAAGATGTTACCCAGTTCTTTTGTTATGGATACTTCAGATGGAAATTTGCTTTTTCTTCTACTTTATGGAGTTTTGCTGAGCTACACAACTCTAGTAGTGGGCATGGTTCATACTGGACTCTACACATATATTCATCAAATAGAATGAGATAGTGCCCTCTGCAGGTGTTCAGTGGGCCAGTCCTGACTGTATCTGATTGTGAACATAGAATAAAAGGGAATGAGAATCAACACAGAATATATATGTATGTAGACATGTTATAGATTTGAATCATAATAAGAACCCTGTGAAATATAATACAGATGAGGAAACTGAGGCTCAAGGAAGTTAAGCAACTTGCTTTACTAGGCAGGGTGGGCTGACTTCTGTGACAAACTACCTCAGAAACTCAGTATTTCAACACAATAAAGTATCTCTTTCTTACATTATTATCTGATTGGATATTTGGTAGACGGCCTTCCAAGTGGAGATTCAGGAACCCAGGTTTCCTTCTATTTAATGGCTCCAGCATCTTACGAACTCAGAGGACTGCAGAGAATCATCTGCATTTGGTCTGCAGAGAAGAAAGAGAGAGCCTTGAGAATCTCCTCAAAAATTCTAGGTCGGGCAGGCTGGAAGTGGCTTGCCCACATCATTTCTGCTCACATTCCATTATCCAGAACTCAGTCACATGGCCTCATCCCACTGCAGTGGAATCTGGGAAGTGTAGTCTCTCTGTGTGCCTAGGAGGACAAAGAAATGGGTTTGGTGACCCTGGTGCATTATCTTTGCCACTTGTCAGGAGAACAGGGATCCCTTCTCTACAGCTCCAAATCCTATGTTCTTTCCACTACACTAAGCTGTGGGATTCATCTCCTTGAATAATTTTTTTTTTTTTTTGGCGGTATGCGGGCCTCTCACTGTTGTGGCCTCTCCCGTTGCGGAGCACAGGCTCCGGACGCGCAGGCTCAGCGGCCATGGCTCACGGACCCAGCGGCTCTGCGGCATGTGGGATCTTCCCGGACCGGGGCACGAACCCGTGTCCCCTGCATCGGCAGGCGGACTCTCAACCACTGCGCCACCAGGGAAGCCCTCCTTGAATAATTTTTGATCCAAATTACAAGGGCAGGCAGAGGTACACACCACTGCTTGAGGCCAAAAAGAGAGACTGAAAAGTCATCCAGATGTTTTTTTCATGCCTTATTTTGCTTTTATGGACATACATTTGAATATTTGACTGTATTTTCCAGATCTCGTGCATGTCTACCTCAGACATTACCTAGGAGTTTCTTGGAGGTATTTGACTGGACTGTATTTATGATGCAAGATATAATCCTAGGAAGATTTTCGTCCCTGCCTATTTTCCCATCTCTATGGCCTCATCTTCGGAATTTTATCTACCATTGTTTTACCTATAAACCCCATATGGTTGACCCTCCAACACATATTTTCATCATTTCTATCCTCTCTTTTAAACTAACTGCACCATGTCAGTGCCCCACATGCTCCTACGGTCAACATGTACAACTTTGAAATTTATTTTTTTTCCTCTGAAAACATGTTTTTACTATCATCATTCTAGTCAGTAGGTCATTGACTTGGGATTCATATGCATCAGTAGATCCAGGTTTTATGGGGCCTGAAGCTTTAACAGGCATTTTAAATTCAGCATTATGAATACAAATTAGATTCAAAAGTAAATATTTAGAATGAGGAGAGGAATTAAAACAAATTACAAATTCAAAATCTTGACAAATGGCACAGTCAACACAGTTCAGAAAAATAACACAATTGACACAATTCTGCAGTATTTTTTCTTACATTTTTTTAGCTGCATAAAGAGAAAATTAAAGATAACTTAGTTTTATTTCTATCATTGTTGATAGCAATTTGTTTTTATTATTGATAGTTTGTTGGAGTCTTTTCAGCTTCTCAGCTGATCAACATGTTATGTAAATTTTCAGAATTTTTTGTCGATTTTGAAAAACTTTTATGAAAGTGCTTTTCTGGCATTTTATATTTTCTTTTGAAGTGAAGAAATGCTCTTTGAAAAACTAGCAACACTTGATAACACCAGCAGAGTCCCTGCTAGGACCTTAGAAAGGAGTCTGTGCAAGTGAGGGGCCCTGAATTTAGGTTTCATTAATTTTGTGGTAAATCTACTCTTGTTTACCTGTGTTCACCTTCACTCTCTTTTCCCAAAAATAATCAGTTGTCATCGTACTTTCCGTATTTTCTTCATGATAGGTCTCTGTCTCCATTCCACCAGCCTTTTAAAGACCGTATTACCTACACAGGAACTATTGCAAACTTCTTCTAAACTTACCACCTGAAGTCTTTGCCCCCGTCTTGTCATTCTGAAAAGTAATTCCAGATTAACTATTTCCATTTTTAAAGATCCTCTTGTTTGCCAAATAAAGTCCAATGTCTTTTACCTGATTTTGCAGGCCATGCATGATCTGGTCCCAATTGGTCTGTTCAGTGTGATCTCCTATGATTTCATCATAGTCTGAAGACTTGGACTTCACCTAAACAAGGCTTACTAACATGCCATTTATCCCGTTGAACATGATTCTCCTTAGTATTAGAGGGATAAAATTCTCATCATCTTGTAAGTGTCCTGACCTTCCAGAAAGAAGAAGGTAGCATATGCAGTAATTGGACAGTTTAGACATAGCTCACTAACACTTGATTCCTTTTCCCTCCTTTAGTTTTTCTCTCTGGTCCTTCAAATCATGACATTATATGTATTATACTTCGTTTGTTTCCCTTTACTAGATCACAAGCTCCATGAAGACAGAAAGTGTTTAGTCTGCTTTGTTCATTGCTGTATCCCCACTGCCTACAAAACTGTCTACTATATAAATTTTTTTTTGAAAATGCTGAAAAATTGGCCACATTTTGCTCATGAGATCTTGAGAAATTAACTGTGAAAAGCCTGATTTTTCTCATCTGTAATTTAGCAATTATTATAGTAAACATTTCATACAATTATTGGGATGAATTAGTGATTAAAATATATTAAAATTCTTAGTAGAGTGCTTGGCAGATAGATAGTGCTCAATAAATATTATCTAGCATTTTATTTTAATTAGAACTTTCACTTGGGAGCACCATGGAAGCAGCAGCATGGGATACCGGAAAGAACTGAGAGTTTGAGTCCTAGAGGGACCAGACTTTACCATTTTTAGCTCTGGGGCTTTGAGTAACATAGTTTGATTTTCTGAGCCTCAGTTTGATGTATCTGCATAATGAGAATACATACTCTACAAAGTTATGATGGGGATTAAATGAGGTCTTAAAAAATTATGCAGTCTTATTAAGTACCATCATTAGGACAGGTATTGGAATAGGGGGACTTTCCCTGGGCCCCTCACAGGCAGCTGTGTGAAGGTACCTGCTGTGCTGTTTATACAGTGTAGAGAGACCACTGAGAATCCCCGATGAACTGTGCTATGGAAGCAAACAGTATTATTATTTTAATTGTAAACTCTGAAATGTTTTTACAGAATAACATCGATGATTAACACTTCTAATTTTGGAGATAAAAAGAAATCTCAAGATACTCTTTTGAGCTAATTTTACCAGACAGGAGTTAGATTTTACATTTGTTTTATTCCTAGCCAACTTTGCTCCTGGTGTAATCTAGGGAGACTTCTTTTTTCCCTTCTCACCTACTTGTTTTTAAGGAGTGGTTAGAGAGCCTGTTTTCCTCTCTTGGAAATACATATGCCACTGTCAGAAGATGAATGAAGCCAGCTTGACTAGAGGTTTTAGAACCTTTGAAACATAGCCAAGGCCAGATCAGAGCAGGAATAAGAATTTCTCCAAGCTGCAACAAACAATAAAAATCCAAAATAGAAACTACCATTGTGATGCAAAGAGGGAAGCAAACACAATTTGCACAGAAGCCATTCTGGAGGGAGAAAGATGAAGTGTTGAAATGATCTTAGTGGGTGCTTCATTGATTCCATATTTAGGCATCAGGGTTAGTTATGTTGTAGCCAATAGTTATGACCAGAAGGGGAGCCAATAGTTATGCTCCATGGAAGGGAATTGTCCTCCAATCCTGGCTAAAATTATTATTTTCGGTGGTGATGGTCTGGGGGGGGTCATACAATGGTGGAGACATACAGCAACAGGTAACACATGACATCCCTGTCACTAGGACAAAGGACACATTGTCTTCGGATGATAAGTAGAGGGAAGATGAGCCCAACATTTAGTAAGAGATATTTTAGCCTAATGGTTGTAGGCGTAGACTCTGGGGTGGGCCATCTGGAGAGAATCCTCACACTACTCTATAGAAGCCATGTGATCTTGATCAAGTAATTTAACCTCTGAGCCTCCATGTCCCACCTAAAACATGAGGATAAAATTTGCAATATCTCACAAGGCTACTGTGAATATTTAATGAATTAATCATGGAAGGTACTTAGAAGGGTGAGTCACTCTGCTACATTCTTTGCCTGAACCACCTACTTCAATCCTCACAGCAATTCTCTGAGGCAGGTTTTGCTATCACCATTCTATGGAAGCTAAGGCTAATAAGGTGTGTTGTCCAAAGCCCTCAAAAGGATGTTGTAGAGTGAGAAATATCTCTGTCATTTTAGAGTGGGGATGGGGCGACTCAACAGGGAAGAAGGAACACTTGAACCAGATTCATTTCTCCAGTACCACCCCCACTGAACCAGTGATTCTGGGTTTTCTCCTATCTAAAGACAATTTAGGAGTCCCTTTCCTCTGAACTTCTATTTCCGCCCGCCCTCCCCTCACTCTCAACCATCCCTGTATCACAGCAGTGGCTCAAGATAGTTCTGGAACAGGAGACATTTTAAGAGAGCTAGTTATTCCATAAGAAAAGTCCTGTCTGTAAATGAGGCAAGTGGAACTAGTTAAGTATGATTATTGAATGATTCTGTTCAGTGGCTCACTTCAGCCCTTTACTTGCAGGCTTTCTGGTTCATTTAGAGGCTAGCTACATTTTAAGAAGTTCATTGTTTGTAAGAGATTTCATAAGACAGGAACCGGAAAGGATGTGAGGTGTCATCTAAACAAGCCTCCACAGTTGACAGATGAGGAAGCCGAGGCCTCTCACCAGACGGAACTCTTTGTGGCTCCCCAGATGTATTTTTTCAAGGCTTTTTGCTTTGACTTGAAACACATACTAATCCTGGAATCCCAAATATATTCCTGCTTTTCATGTTTTGTTTGTTTTGTATTGTTTTGTTTTATTTTGCCTAATACCTCCTCATCTGTAATCAAATGTCATCTCCTGCAGGGAAACTTACCTCTTATATGGTCCCACAATAAGCCCCTGTTTATCAACCCCACAATCTGATTTCATTATTTCTGTGTATATGCCTATCTTTCCTGGAGGCCAAAGACCATGTCTGCTTTGTTCACCATTCTATTCCTGTATCTGGCACAATGACTGACATATAGATGGAGGGTCAAAAATGTTAGATGGGTGGATAAATGGTTGGATGGATGAGTGGATGAATATGTAGTTTCTCCCTTGAATATGTACAACCCGAAACCCTCTACGAGTCTCAGACAACATGAATTTGTTCATGTTTCCTACAACTTTGCCTCATAATATTCTTTGTTGTTGGCCCAGCATATGGTCCTCTGATGTTTCTAAGAACAGGAAAAAAAGACTTGATCTGATGTAGTAGCAGTTAGAAATCAAATGCCTTCTCACTGTGAGCTTTGGTTGAAAGCTTTCGAGTCACTGGAAGTATTTCCTTTCATCATGTTTTCAGTTTCTGTTTGTGTGTGTGTGTGTGTGTGTGTGTGTGTGTGTCTGTCTATACTCACTGGCTTATCCCCTTGGACCAAGAGGATAGAAGGAGAATGGTACAGGAGTCACAAACTTTCCCTTGGACAGCTAGAAAGGTAAAGTGCCTTCATGTGAACATATCCTATTTTATGGGCAGCCAACAGGGTCTGGACAAGCTTTGTGGCTGCTTTGGTTAAATACCACCTTGATTTAAAATCCCCACTGTCAGCAATTCCATGTGATGTATGCAATGGCTCAGCCTTGCCTACATTTCACTTCTGAGGCAAGGAAGAAAGGATGCTCTGGGTTCCTTGAGTGACAGAACAGTAATAGACTATTGCATTTTGGCTTTTAAATTTACCATGATTTTGATTTTCTTTCTTCTGTGCATCTTCTCTTTTGTAGTCTCATTAGCTCAGAAGGTCAAAGTTGAGATACCTGTCTAGACAGTCAAAATGTAGAACAATGAGTCCATGACAAAAGTGAGGCTTGATATTAATTGTATATTCAGTTTTATAGGTCTTTGAGTCATTCATCCTCTGACAGTAGTAATAGGAAACCTGGGAGCTAGTATATTTCCTTCATAGCAAAGAAGGCGAGAGGAATTATACATGCTTCTACCCCATCTCATCAGCAGACAGACAAAGCCTACAAGTGTGCATAGTAGCAAACTGAGTTCCAACAGTTTCACCTCGGTACTTGTGCTAATTTAATTCAGAGTTAAAACAGTTAAACACATTTACTGAGCATCTTTTAAGTACAAGGCACCATGCCTGGTGCAGGGGATAGAAAAATAAGAAAGTAGACACGGTCTTTGCTAATAGAAGTAAGAAGTAGAGGCATGTGCAGTCAGTTTAGGTTTTAAGTTAAATTTGGATTCTTCCTAGCAAGTGGAATCAGACAGAGTTCCAGTTCACCTTCAGTGCTAACTATTTGTGTGACTTTGGGCAAGTCAGTTCACCCCTTTAGGCTTCAATTTCCTCACCTATAAATGGAGCCCATTTGAGCCCAAATATTGTATACTTCTGTCAGTCTTCATGTGTCTTAGAACTTAAAGTTTATTCTGTTGGAAAAGTATCTGCTAAGGATGGAACTGGGACCCAAAGTCTGGGTTGAAAGAGTCTGAAGTAACAGCAGCTAATCCATGCTCTTGAAATAGCGTTTATGCAGGAGGTTGTGTCTTTCAGTATCATGGAAAGCAGCATCTTTTATGGTATCACCATTTCATGAAAGGCTTTACAAAGAGTTTCTCACCCTAAGACTTTTTTTTTTTTTTGGCTGCACGGCGCAGCTTGCGGGATCCTAGTTCCCTGACCAGCGATTGAACCCTGGGCGCACAGCAGTGAAAGCGCCAAGCCCTAACCACTGGACCGCCAGGGAATGCCCTCACCCTAAGACTTATGTAGAACACTTTTGCCCCATTCTTTGAAAACTTACGTGGGAAGGAGAGCAAATCAATCACAACACATGAGTAGCTCACAAAACCATCCCTCCTCTCTTGATGGATGTTTTCTGCAGTATATTAGGACAATGCGGTCAGTTTTAGGGAAGTTAAGATACTAGATGTTTCTTTAATGGGCATCAAGTGAATCATTATAATGAACCGGTCCGTTTTTCAATTGTTTTAGACAATCACATTGAATACTCTTAACTATTCATTAAAGATGATTAGATTCTATGAATGAGAGATTGCAAGTATAGCACTTACAGCTTAATTATTAAGAATCTATTTATGATACTTATACATCTGATTACATTCTGTGGAGGTTAAAATTATAAGATAAATACAGAGGTCATATGACCATGTAACATTCACAAAGGCATGTTTATGATTTTTATCCCAGGGATTTTTTTTTCTGCTTATTGAAAGAAAAGCACATTCCTTATATACATTCCTCCCTGTATTTTTAGATTTTCTAAGTATTGTAAGGCAAAATTTACTAGAAAAGCAACGAATTTTGTGAACAGAGAAGGGGCTTCAGGATCAGACAGGCTTGAGTATGAATTCCAGTTCAACCACCTAGTAACTGAGTGACCAGGGAACATCATTTAACATCTCTGAGCCAGTTTTCTCACCTGCAGATAAGGACAGCATTCATGTCTACCTCACTGGGTTTTGGGAGAATTAAATAAAATGTTTGTTAATGTGCCTTGAAGGGTTAAAAAAAAATAGAAATACAAAAAATTTAGTAACAGAGGAAGTTTACAAATGAGCTGGTAGTGCAGGATCCATTTATAGCCACCTAAGTAGACAATAAATGTTCTTTTCTTTATTAAGGATATGGAACAGACATTGACAGTTACACTTGCCCCACCAAAATTGGGGCTTTATTGGAGGTGATTTCTGATCCTATTTTCCAGAATCCTTTGACTTTTCAAACTTTATCTTGGTCTTCCTTTTCAAAGACCAGAGAGAAAGGCTGAAGTTATATATCTGGCCTCTAGTAGTTTCTTCCCATCTGATCCCTAAAATTTTCATCTAGGAGAAACAACCCAGCCCCTATTAGGGTTCTGAAACTGCTGTATAAATGGTGTAGCAGTCAGTTTCTCCCAAGCATGGTCCAGGGTTGGTGTCATGGTAGCCATTTGTTGCTAGTCCACGAGATAAGCACTGAAATTGAGGGTAAGTGTTTATAAAATTTACAGCAGTTTGACAGGGGGGTTTGTTTCTGTTGAACCTAGTAATACACATTTTGAATTCATATTTTCATATCTTTTAAATTTAATTTTTCTAGTAACTCATTTTACTACACTTTACAAAAGGACTAGACTGTGATAGATTGGTAATTAATTTAAAAAAACTGGATCCTTCAACCCAGACAAGAAAAGCCCTGCTGTAAAACAACATAGACGGGTTATTTGTTAACCAAACTTTCTGCTGTCTAACTTCTCAGGTTATTGTCTCTTAAAAGAGTGTCTGTGGAACTTGAGTTTAAATTAGATAAAAATCTTATGATACTTCAGATTTCTATTTCAACAGAAATAGGCAGAGAATATCAGTACTCTCCCCCCTGGGCTGACACTGGGCTGGGTGTCCTGGGGAGTATCAACCTTGGCAAGGAAGTGGAGGAAACTCATGGAACTTACAAGGTCCTAGGGGAGACGATATATCCACCATAACCACCATAGAAAGCAGAGGGTGGTAAGTGCCAAAATTGACGTATGGATAAAGTAATAGGAGAAGTCCAATATGAGAACCCTTTCTCCCAGTTAGGAGAGGGGGAATGAAGAAAGGATGGTGAAAACAGGATGAACATCAGCAAAGGCCACAGTCAGGAGAAGGACTCTAATCCCCCTTAAAAGTAAAGGATGTAAACACTAAACCTAGGTATGTATGCATGTATGAAATATGTCCGTGGGCTGGTTACTTTTCATTTTAGAATGTGAGAGTTAAAAGGAATATAAGGAATTAGTTTAAATTTCACATTTCACAAAAGTATAAAACAAAGTCCAGACCAGGCAAGTGATTTTTCCAAAGTCAAATGAGAAAATGCATGTGAAGTCATCCAGTAGGTAAAAGTGTGCTATGTTTACCTTACCGTTATTCCATCCATGCCCATCCGATTGGAATGGTTTTATTTGAGGTTGATTGTATGGTGGCCATTAGCGTTTAAAAGATGATGTAAAATAAGGTAAACATTGCAGGATATTTGTAAGGCAGCATGATATAGTAGAAAGAACATGGAATTGGGTTCAAAATTTAAGCCGCCAGTTTTGACCTTGGACACATTAATCAACCAATTTGAGCCTCAATTTCCTCATGTCTGCAATGGGTATTATAATTAGTGTTGGCAAGAGATTAAAGTAAAAGGTATATATTTAGGGATATAGCATAGGACCAAGACTGAAGTAGACCCTGAATATGTGTCATTTTCTTTGCCAAGCTCACCACCAAGTTAATAGAACAGTCAGGTACAAAATCATCCAAGTCTCTACATTCGCAGACAAGCACTCTTTCTAAAACAGTACCATGCTACTTCTCTTTTACCACTTCCTTGTTAGCTGAATTTCCTACTTTGCTGTGTTTTTTGCAGCGTTGTAGCACAACATTCGAAAGTTGTGATAATAGCCACAGCAAGGATACAATTTGGGGAGTGGGATCATACACCTCCAGGAATGAACTTACTTCCTGTAAGCAAAATGTTTAAGTTTCCAGACTTTTGTCACCGGAAAATGCGGGTAGGACTTGTTCAGCATGAATTCAGTGTTTCCCTTAGTTGAACAGCTGCCAATGGCATAAAAGCAGGTCTTCTCTTACAACAAGAGAACTGAAAGATCAGATTACTGCCTGGAAATATAAGGTGGGCTTCTAGCAGCCCAGAAAGCATTGCCTTTATTGCCTCCTTAATTTTGGTCCTGATTATAATATTTGCCTGGAGAAGTTTTACTTGCCACTTAACTTGTAGTTACAACATGGGGACGTTTTTCATGGGTGCTATAGCAGGAAAGACCTGATAGAAACTTGGAATCCTTAAAACATCCCTGGTGGAGAGAGAACACCCAGTCACAATACAATGCAAAGCTTACCCTACCCCTTCACAGTCCCTATTCCAGGGCAGGAAGAAGGTGCCTCTAAAGATGTCATTGGCACATGCTTTGCATACCATACATCAGTATTAACCTTTCACTGAGTTCGGACTCCAGGCCTCTTGCCTTTCTACTGGGCCCCCTTGACTTTAGGAATGTGTTTTGGTTAATTGCCACAGCTGGGAACATTGTTGGGTTTTTCACGATGCTGTTTAATGTTCAGAGTTATCCTTTGAACCTTACATTGAACCCTTGAGGGTGAAACCTTGAGAAGGTTCGTTTATGTGCTGGCTTCCTCTCATTCTCTTCACTATTGTTGGCAACACCATCTATTACTCTGGGAAGCCATTCCTACTCATGTAGGATATCCTGTTTTGTGCCCAAATGCTGCCTTTATAATTTAGCACTGGCCACAAATAGAAGGGGAAGGAAATGGATATGTATTGAGAGGTTACTTAGCATCAGACCCTCAACACAAATTATCTCATTTAGTCCTCACAACACTAGGTCAAAGTAGAGATTTTATTCTCGTTTTACTTATAATGGAATTAAGGTAAAACACATGGATGTGATTTCTTCGAAGTCACACAGCTAATAAATGACTGAACCAGGAATAGAATCTATGTTTCTAGCTTCAAAGTTGGTCTTTCTATTTCATCACGCTGTACCCTAAGAATAATTCCTTGTGGACAGCAGCAAACATGAACAAATTAGCCTTTTCCCTCATTTGACACATATTTACATATAAGTAAATAAGCATATAATTATATGTACTTACATTAGTTTAGGATCTGAAGATATAGCAATAAAGTAAACGGAGATAGTTCCTGCCCTCAAGGATTTTAATATTCAGATGTATAAATAGGCAAATATACCCAGGGTGAAAAGTGATTTAATGGGGGAAACTTGAGGTGGTAGGAGAGTGCACAAAAGAGGCATTCAGTTAGGGGTTAGAAAGTGCTTTGGGAAGAACAGAAGTGTGGGAGATAAAATGGAGATGGGGTTTGGACAGAGGGGTCAGTAAATGCAAAGATTTGGAGACAAGAGAGAACTCCGTACATTGGAAGAAAGGAAAGTTGTCCTACATAAACTGTAAGGAAAAAATTGTTTACCAGCACATCACTGATTCACTCCACTGCTAGCCTTTAACGTACCAGGTGCTGGGGAAACAGAGATGAATAAGCCATGGTGTTTCTCTGTGGGGAGTTTATGCTTTTATGAAGGAAACAGACACGAAGAAAAGTGATGATACATGATACTTGCAACATTTAGAAACAACCAAGAGGCAGGGGATGCTGGAGTGAAAAGAGATGCGAACTCATAAACTTGTGGGGAGGAGATAAAGTCTGAGAAGACTTCAGAAAGGCTCTGAAGACTGAACAGGGTTTTGAAGGTCACGGTTGAGCAGGGATTCACTAGGTAGGGATCCACTAGGTAGGGAAGAAAAGTGCATCTCAGACAAAGGGCATGGCATTTTCAATGGGCAGTCAGATTGGAAGCTTATCTTGGAGACTTATAAAGAATTCATTAGTCATCTCCTTTTCTGGATTTATTTGAATACATTTTTCTCCAAGTGACAAGAGGATACAAGATGACATCAGCGTGCTCTTACTAGAAGTTCCAGTCCATTGAATGTTCCCAGCTGCCTGGAAGTGGGTACAAAAGAAGCTGGAAGAAAATAACCTTTTAAAGGAAATAGGTTGTCTAGCTACACCAGCACTGGACTTGAGTCAATTATCACAAGGTTCTAGACTGCATAAAAATCAAAAGTTTTGTCTGCTTACCTTTTTTGATTTCTGTGTTCCCAAAACTAGCTCAGTGTCTGACTCACAGTAGGTGTTCAAAATATTTGTTGAATAAGTGGAAAAATAAGAGGCATTTTAATCTTGCTGAGGTTCAGTTTTCTCATCTGGGAAAATTGGAATGATATTGTATGCATAAGCACATATCCGGACTCAGCTCTAATTTGAATTCTGCTCCACCACATACTCCTATCTCCTCTGGACAAATCCCTTAACTTCTAGGGGATGCTGGGTGCTCATGTGGAAAGTGGAGTTGACATTAGCTGCTCACAGGGATGGTGATGACAAAATGAAATAAGGCACATAACTAAATTAAAATAGGAGTAGACACATGGAAAGTTCTTAGTAAATATTGACTAACATTACAGTAATTGTTAAAAGATAATTTTCAAAAAATGGTAAAATCATGACCCTCATACAGATATAAAAATAAATCTGTGTTAATGATTTCACTTAACTCATTAATTTCATTTAACTCATTAATGAGGCATTAAAAGCCAGTTCAAAAGAGATTCCAAAGAACAGACACATTTATAGATCAGGAATGTTAAAAAGAATGTGCAAATGGCTGAAAAAATCAGTCTTTTCTACAGTGGGCCAGGGAGATTGACTTTTGTTGGACCTAATTGACAAATTCACATGTCTCTGGACAAGAATCACTTTAAATTGCTATCAGTTATTTATAATGTACAGAATTGTAAAATAGCTTCCACAGAAGCAGAATTAGGTAATTTGAAATAGGATGCTATAGATACTGCCTAATTTTTCAATGGGGTAGGCATTTTTCTCTATATCATCATTACTATTACATAGTTAATACTATTAAAATGGGAGTTGTATGAAATTATATGATAATGTTATGTAAAGAGAAATGATTCTCATTTTTTTCTACTTTTGATAATGGACCTTTTACTATTTTTATTCCATTATTCTTTTTTTAAGCATATGTCTAGAAGTTATTAAGGCATTTTATTTTCAAAACAGTAATGACTGCTTCTTTTGATTATAAAGATATTGCTTACTCAGTGTGAAAAAATCTGTCAATACAGAAAGGAATAAAGAAAGAAACAAAATCATCAGTAATTTATCATTTAAGAATAACCATTGTTAATCCCCTCATATATATGTGTATATATCTACACAGTCTGCTTTGTAATCTGATTTTTTTCACACTTTACAACTTACCATGATCTTTTCATGCTAATAAATACGAACATCTTTTTTATTGAAGTATAGTTGATTTATAATATTATGTTAGTTTCAGGTGTACAGCAAAATGATTCAGTTATATACATATATATGTGTGTGTATATATATATTCTTTTCAGATTATTTTCCATTATAGGTTATTATGAGATATTGAATATAATTTCCTGTGCTATATAGCAAATCCTTGTTGCTTATCTAATTTATGTGTAGTAGTTTGTATCTGTTAATCCCATACTCCTAATTTGTCCCCCACCTCCCCCCTCTCCCCTTTGGTAACCATAAGTTTGTTTTATATGTCTGTGAGACTGTTTTTCTTTTGTATAAAGATTCACTTGTATTATTTGTTGGAGTCCAGATACAGGTGATATCATATAATATTTGTCTTTCTCTGTCTGACTTACTTCACTAAGTATAATAATTGCTGCAAATGGCAATATTTCATTCTTTTTATGGCTGAGTAATTTTTCATTGTGTATATATACCACATCTTCTTAAGCCAGTCATCTGTTGATGGGCACTTAGGTTGTTTCCATGTCTTTGCTATCATAAATAGTGCTACTGTTAACATTGGGATGCATGTACCTTTTGAATTAGAGTTTTCAGTTTTTCCACATATATACTCAGGAATGGTATATATACATTCATATTGTAGCTCTATTTTTAGTTTTATAAGGAACCTCCATACTATTTTCTATAGTGGCTGCACCAATTTACATTCTAAATAAATGTAAATGTAGGAGTGTTCCCTTTTCTCCACACCCTCTCCAGCATTTATTATTTGTAGACTTTTTGATGATGGCCATTCTGACTGCAGTTTGGGTTTATATTTCTCTAATAATTAGGGATGTCGAGCATCTTTTCATATGCCTGTTGACCATCTGTATGTCTTCTTCGGAGGAATGTCTACTTAGGTCTTCTGCCCATTTTTTCACTGGGTTGTTTGTTTGTTTGATATTGAGCTGTATAAGCCATTTGTGTATTTTAGAAATTAATCTCTTGTCAGTCACATCATTTACAAATATTTTCTCCTATTCAGAAGGTTGTCTTTTTGTTTTGTTGATGGTTCCCTTTGCTATGCAAAATCTTTTAAGTCTGATTAGGTCCCGTTTGTTTAGTTTTGCTTTTATTTCTTTTGCCTTGGAAGACTGATCTAAGAAAATATTACTATGATTTATGAATGAATAATATTCTAAAGTGCTTAGAATATTTTACTAAAGTTCTCTCTAAGATTTGTAAATCAGAAGAATCATGGGCTGATTTTGTGGTCCTATGCTGGATCTTTCCAGTTGTTTGCTTATAAATCAATTCCAAGCATGTATGAGAGTTTGCCATTTTGCCCAAGATTTAATCTATGAGCTTGAGCAAGTTCCGGTCCTCTTTTCTACCATTTCACTTCCTTAAGGGGTGAAGAAGAACTTATTATGGTGAGAGTACAAAGCAAACTTCTGATATGTGGACTCATGCAAAGCTCACTGATATAAGATGTCACTGTTGGCCTTATGAAAGCTGAGAGTTCTCTGAGTGTCTGATGCCCACTCATCTAACTCCCAGTAGGCATGGTCTCTCTTCTAAGAGCCTGAGAGGAGATGTTAACTTAGAGGAGGGGCTGGATAAACAGCAAGGGGCAAGAATGGGAGCATAGTCACACTCAGTCCAAATGGGAGTTGTCCCAAAGTGGATTGGTCCACTCTGTACTGTGTATCTGTTTCTCTCTCATATATGTCTTTTGAGGTTGCTCAAAAGCTCCTTGAGGAGAGGGACATCTGATTCATCTCTCTATCTCTGTGACCATCAAAGCGCCTGACACATGATGGATAATTAATGCTGCCTGTATGAATGAGTGAATGAATGAATGAGTATAGTGAAGTAGATTTCTATTCATGGTACATCTCCTCGTGAGCCTGATGAAAAGCTGCATAATTGCCTAAGTGAAGGAGCTTCCCTTCCTCCACCTGCGGCTCCCGAAAGGGTGCCACCACCTACTGAATCCCTCAGACTAGGGGAAAGAATTCAACTTGAACTCTTCCATCTTCTGTAGCACCTCAGTTTTCCACTCCCATTTAATGATGTAGTTTGATAGATTTGAATACTACACACCATCAATCCTTTCTTTCCCTCCCATCCCCCTCCTCCACTC
The DNA here is from genome assembly GCF_002837175.3 of Physeter macrocephalus. Taxonomy (NCBI): domain Eukaryota; kingdom Metazoa; phylum Chordata; class Mammalia; order Artiodactyla; family Physeteridae; genus Physeter; species Physeter macrocephalus. The sequence goes on from NC_041228.1 coordinate 11,103,461, forward strand.
CTATTGTTTCTCCCTTTACTACAGCAAAAGCCCCTTAAGGCAGCGGTCCCCATCCTTTTTGGCACCAGGGACCGGTTTTGTGGAAGACAATTTTTCCACAGAGGGTGTGTGGGGGGTGGGTGGTTCGGGCGGTGATGCGAGCGATCGGGAGCCGTGGGGAGCGGTGGGGAGTGATGGGGAGCAGCAGATGAAGCTTCGCTCGCTTGCCCGCTGCTCACCTTCTGCCGTGCGGCCCCGCTCCTAGCCGAACATGGACCACTGTCGGTCCGCGGCCTGGGGGTTGGGGATCCCCGCCTTAGGGGGTCTCCAGAGTTGCTCTTTTCAATTCATTCTTTACCAGGAGAAAGGGCGATCATTTGAAAATGCACATCTGATCCTGCTGTTTCCTTATTTAATATTTTATAAATAATCCTTTTGCCATACCTGTAGTTCTCAAGCTCGCATCAGAATCACCTGGATAACACTTTAAAGCATGGATTGCTGGACCCTCACGCTCATAATTTTTGATTCAGTAGGTTTGGCATAGGGTCTAGTAACTTGCATTTCTAAGTTCCCAAGTGCTGATGATCCTACTTGTTTAGAGATACATTTTGAGAACCACTAGCTTGTGGTAATAAACCAAATTCTTCAGTGAGAAATTTATTAAGCCATTTAGGGTAACCTATATTTATACTATACTAAATTTTATACTATACATTTTTAGATCCATCTTCTACCCTCTCTCCTCTCAGTTCAGGCACACACAGCTTTCTTCTCAGTTACATCAAACCAACAATCATTCTTCTTGTGTTCCCTATTCTTTCCCAGGTCTGTTTGATATGTAATGTTCTTCCTCATTGATTTTAATCTGTCAAAATTCTACTTATACTTAAGGGCCCAGTACAAACAACCAAAATCTCTTCTTGAAAGAATCTTGGCCCATCTCTGAACTACGCTTCTTCCCAAACTTCTAGACAGGATCAGAATCACGGGCAACTTTCTCGCTTGACACTTCATACCGCCTGTTCCGTGCAACCCTAAACTAGAGATGCTCATTTCTATGCTGGTGTACTTAGCTCAGTTATCAGCCCCTGAAAGATAGGAATTTTCTTTGCTTTCCCTTTCTTTTCCTTTCCTTTTCCCTCCCTCCCTTCCTTCCTTCCTTCCTTTCCTCCCACTTTCTTTTTGAATTGTGAGAGCCTCGCAAATAACTGAATGAATGAGTCCCATCAAATATTTATGGAATTTAGTTAGATATATGGGGCAGCTTAGCTTAAGTGATGGGCCATCAGGTCAACTCTTAATATTGTTCATTGCTGGACACATGAGCACTTGGGGAAAGATTAGGTAAACAGTTGGATGATCATTCACCTGAAAAAATAGATTTATAAGGGAACATTTTTATTCTGGGCAGTCAGTAATAACCAGTGGTTGTTTTATAGGAGCAATGCATGTAGAGAAAGAAGTTACAATGGTAAACGGGCTCCTTAATAACTACATTTAGGTAGAGGGCAAAGGTAAATGCAACAAGTACTACTCCTAATGGTAATATGTTCATATATAAATACATATCACTGTTGAGGTCTTGATATACACCAAGCATTGAGCTAAAACTAAAGTGGAAGCCATTTTATCTGAAAAAAATCAGAACTTTTCCAGCATAATCAAATGAGATTCATTTTTGCAGAAACATTCTGTGGGTCATGAATTTTCCAAAGGGTTTCTCTGAATTCCTGGAGGTTAAAATCAATCACTTTTAAATCTTCTGTGATATCATGACACTGGTTAATTGTTTCTTCTTCAGTCATTAGCATATCTAAGCCAGATCTTTGTAAAGTCTTTGGATATGATTCAAGCATGTCACTTCCCTGGAACTACGATATTTATAATTTCGCTTTACAATTGATTTGCATCACTTAGTGAAAGCCTTCTTAAATGATTCATAAAAATACAAATAGATCTTAATAATTAACTTCAAACATATAAGTCAACATGTCTTTCACCAGTCTTTCAATGAAGGGCTAAGGCCTTGCCTTCAGATATGAGTCCATAAAATAAGACTTCTCTGTCATCTTTCTTTCATAAGCTACATCCATAATCTGTTAATACATTTATTAGATTTCTATTTGTGCTGCAGTTGAATGGAGAGAAAAACGTAAGGAACGTGAACAGCAATCTGCAGGCAAACTCCTCTAGATTTTTAAGTTTTCCCTAATCTTTTTAAAAAAATTAATTAATTAACTTTTTGGCTGCGTTGGGTCTTCGTTGCTGCACACGGGATTTCTCTAGTTGCTGCGAGCGGGGGCTACTCTTCGTTGCGGGGTGCGGGCTTCTCATTGCGGTGGCTTCTCTTGTTGCAGAGCATGGGTCAGGAGCGTGAGCTTCAGTAGTTGTGGCTCGCGGGCTCTAGAGCGCAGGCTCAGTAGTTGTAGTGCACGGGCTTAGTCGCTCCGCGGCATGTGAGATCTTCCCGGACCAGGGATCGAACCCGTGTCCCCTGCATTGGCAGGCAGATTCTTAACCACTGCGCCACTGGGGAAGTCCTTCCCTAATCTTCTTTTACAGTAATGTTGCACACACCACTTTGGGGAAGTTGGCTTTAATCACCTCTTCCAAAATATTCACTTATTTTTGTTGAAGAAAACCCTTTTCCTTTTCAAAATCACATCTGATGTGTTTACATAGCTTTTTATTAATCAGTCCATTCCATTAGAACGTTTATTCTGAAAGTCAATACAACTGATTCTGGGCACGTATAAAATTTAACTCCTAAAAAGAGGAGTATAAGGGATTACCTGAAACTGGCTTACCAGAAACCAGCATCAGATTATTACAGATTAATCAGAGTAGCTTAGAGAGTAAGGAGCGAGACTGGAGGTCAGTTAAGTCGGTTAAAAGAGCTTCGCCTGTACTTCACATACAAATGTCAGGACACATCTGGTGAGGTAAGTACTATTGTTTGTGAAGGATTCCATTCACTCCTTTACAGTGTTCCTGAGTAGGTCCATAAAATAAGGACTTCTGTTTTCTTGGAAGTATAAGGAACATTTGAAAATCCTTGTTTGTTTGTTTGTTTGTTTGTTTGTTTCTCTTCCCCGCCTACTCACTGTTCTCCAAGGAATGCAGAACATGTAATCAGATGGGTATTGAAGAGATTGTCAAGGGAGCCGTGAACACAGGGAGCACCTCTATTCTCCGATCTTTTTTATATCCAGCCAACTCTTGTCATGAACAAGACATGTTGTTCATGTCTCAATTGTATGTTGTGAGTTTCTTCCTGTGGTAAGACAGGCCAGCTGATGATTAGTGGCTTTGCCCGTCTTGATTCATTTGAATCTGGGAGAAGTGGATGGGGACCTGTTTTGGCTTGGGGCTTAATCAGTTTTCATTCCAGATTCACTAGCAGCGGCCCACTGTCGCTTTCACACAGCTGGTTCAGAGAACGTGGAGGGAAGAGGGTGTGACTGATTTCACAGACATATTATTCTTATTTTACCCATCATGTTATCATAGCTTAGGTGTATTATCTTATTCTGAAAAATCCCAAAGAAGTAGGCACTACTATTATTTTAGATTTACAGATGAATTTGAAAATAATAGAGGTTAGATAACTATGTACTAGAATTCACATTATTCTTTTATAGCTTATTCTTTGATTGAATCTTTCTGTCATTCCTATTTGATTGCTTTATTATGATCTACTGATACATAAGCAGGCATGAAAACCATGACTTTGTAAGATCATGAGGGTGCTTGGAAATCTCTTTGCTACCACCAGCCTCATCCTACTACCAATATTGTCCTTTAACAGGGACAGAATACTTCCTAACGTCTGGATCAAGAAGACAAACCTGCCAACAGATAATGTTAATTGTAGGGGAAAAGCTTATAGACCATCCGGCTGAGCCCTCTTATGTTACAGAAGAGGAAACCCCAAGGCTCGGGAAGATTGAGTGACCCATTGAAGCTCACATAGTCTGTAGATGAGGGTTGCCAAGGTTGGGTCTATGAACTCCTCGGCCAGTGAACTGCTACTGTATCTTTTAAAACACTCGTTTAAATTATCTATACATTGAAATTAGCCAAAATCAGACCTAATCTTAAGAAGAGGTTGTGGTAAAGGAAACTTCTCAGTGGTTTTTAACTGACAGAAGAAGATGAGGAGATTCGGGGAGGGGGAGGGGATGGATATTGAGCTTTACCCTTGGAATAATTGTTCTGGTATGGGATTCCCAAATGAAAAATGTGATTATTTTTTCCCCCAATTTTTAAAGTATAGAGAGTGATGCCATATAACTGGGATAGTTAGTTAGTTACACACACTTCCTCATTTGCTCAGCTTTTTCATTTGTGAAAGGGGAATGATGAGAGCGCACAGCGCATAAGGTTGTGATGAGAATTAAGTGATGTAAAGTTCCTAAATGTACCAGGTGCAGTGCCGGGTACACTCGATAAATAGTTTGTGGTTGCATTGTTGTTGTTGCTATTGTTGCTTTCTGGTTACACTGGCATATAATGTTTCAGATAATTATAATTTATGCCAGGGTAAAGGGGCAGTGAAGGAGGCATATGTTTTAGTAAAAATATTCTGTTGTAAATTCAATTGTGTTCTACTTCTATCCTGGTTGAAAACCACTGCTTTAAAAGTTAGTTGCATTTTCATATATATTTTAGTGCCTCAACTGAGCTTTGTCTAGAATTTGTTTGAGTCTGTATACACAACAGTATTATAATTTGGCGGTAAACGGTAAACTGAGTCAAGATTGGTTAGTGGAAGAATCTTGTCTAGACTTCAAGACTCTTAATCCCTAAGCTGTTTCTCCTTCCTAGACTGTGGAACTAACCAAAACAGAATCTTCCTTTAAGCCCCCAAGTAAAGGTTTTCAGCTTGTAGCAAACTTTTCGTCCAACCCCATTCAGATGATCTGCCTGCTCACCCCAGCCCGTTTCCATTTTTCTGACTTTGAGCCCTGCCACTTGATGAAGGCAAAATGTTTACCCTACCAATTAGTTTAGCGGAAACCTCTCATGTTTGATATTTTAACAGTGTTTCATTATGCTCTCTGGATTTGAACAGAGACATTGCTGTTCCTGAAGGCAGCCAAAGCACAGTCTGAAGTGTAGAGTTACTGAGTTACAGCCCAGAAATTGAGACCACAAGGAAGGCTAGACTCCATTGAGAAAATGCATCAGCAAGTGTGGGTACAGAGGAATGCTTAAGAAAAGACTATAATGATCAGCATCAATAGATGTGTGTGTGTTTTATGAATAAGAATATGTGCATTCATGCTCTGAAAGTGCTTCGAAACTTCTGGCTGAAAGGTGCTTTTAAGATTTTCTCTTGGGGCTCTCCCTGAAATAATATGCCATTTTACATGCAGGAAATGGTCAGTTTCCCCAGGCTCCCACACACCAGTGAGAAGTTGTATCTTCACTGTTTAAGACCCTGAAACTCTGTTTTATAGTATTTCTGCAGCAAAGCCAATGGTCAAAAATTAGTTCAGATCCTCTATGTCTAAAATACATAGACAATGGGATTTCCCTGGCGGTCCAGTGGTTAAGACTCAGTGCTTCCACTGCAGGGGGTGTGGGTTTGATCCCTGGTTGGGGAACTAAGATCCCATATGCCTCACAGTGCAGAAAAAAAAAAAAAAAAAAAATCCCCCCCCCCAAATAAAATAAAATATATAAACAATTGTCAACTACAAAATACATACATACAGTTTCTCTTTGGGGGTAAGGAGTTTGAAGAGATAAACAGGGAAAAGGGAAGGAGAAGAACATTCCAGGTTGGAGGGGTCTGGTGATAGAAAGGCCTGAAGACAAAAGGCATCATGGTTGTTGGAACATCAGCTGTAGGCAGCAAACACATGAGAACAAAATTGGTGAGAAAGAGATCCATCTGAAGTGTCCAGGGAAAATCCCATCCACTCAAAAGGTCTAGCTTGACTTGGGGGAAGCCTTTCCTAGAAGGAATTACAAAACAACTCCTACCATAGGAGAATGTAAACATATTCTTTCTCCCTCCTTCATTTTATGAGCGGCTATTAGGTACTTAATTAATATACTGTTGAGGTAAGTATATGATTTTATTAATGCAACTTAGAGTACTTCGATATAGCCCAATCTGATGGTTTTCTTTATCCTGTTATAGTATTTCAGAGAGGTATATGTTTTATTGCACAACACAGCAAAGAAAAATTAACTTGAATGACCAAATATCTATGAATTTCTGTTGCCAACCATAACTTTAATATTGAAATTTTCTGATGGAATTATTATTGAAGGATGAGATCCCTGGTTCAAAAAAGAAAGTCTAGCTTGATGTACGTTTTTAACTTGTGTTACGTACATTTGTATTTATAATTTACATATTCTACCAAGTTCTTCTTCTATGAAACTGAAACTTTTGTATCCATCTTCATTCTTTCAGTACTCTTCAGAATGTCCCAGTATTCTTCAAACTTTGAGTTTATTATTGTTACTGTTAAAAAATGACACTAACGATCAGAACAACTTGTAATTACATTGTGTCATTTAATCCTCATTATAACACTGGGAATAAGGCACTGTTGGTTTTCTTATTTCTATTATATAGATGGAAACCCTGAGGCTTAGAGATATTAAATGACACAGGAAGTGGCATAGCAGACTTCCTTGTGATGTTCCTGTGATGTGATGTGATGTGATGTTATGACCATTCAATTTCTTTGAATGTCCCCGAGTATTTCTTTCTAGAGCCACCCACCTCCCCAGCCCCACCTGTGTCTACTAAGTTACATTACACTCTTGGCCCAGCGTCAACTTGCAGTACGATACTTACCTTACCTCTCCTCCTTCTAGATTTTTTTAACGTAATCCACAAACCACCCTGGGCTTCTACATTGACATGAAATCATGAAATTTTTAAGTCAAAATATGGGGCATCATCATCCATGTCATGTGCTACATTTCAGCCTGATTTGCTACCTAATTTTGTCCCCCTGACACTGTTGCGTGTCATGCTGACTATCTCCTCCAGGTCTGCGTCACTCTTGAACTTGAAACCATGAGTCAGCAAGGCTCTAAAGGAATGAGAAACAGGATTTTTCCAGGAAAAGAACAGTGAGGTAATGCATTTCCCAGTCCTTGAGCTGTAGAAGGATATCATACCAAAGTTAGGCACTTGGGGACACAAGGCCTCCTAAAAAATGTAGCCAAAACGAATACCTCACAATTTTGCCAAGGTTCAGCTTTGCCAAACTCTGAGAAACTTGCCTGCTTTCATTCTGGGGAGATCTAAACTTCATTTCTGAAGAAATAAAGAGCGCTTGATTTCATCCTCAGTGCTCCATATTTACCCTGTGAATGTGAACATCTCAGCCACACCAGCAATTTTGCTACTTTCAGAAATAGGAACTACCTGTTCATGGGCTCCAGCAGGTACGATTTGAGAGTCCCTTTATTCATGTGCAGGGCACAGCACTGTCCTGGGAGCTGGTAATACAGCAAGGAAGAGGACAGGCCTTTTACTACCTGACAGAAAACAGGAAAAGTAGAAGTTCTAAGAGGCATTGTCTGGTCGGTGTTGTTTGATGGAACTGAGCTTTCCTCTGACCATTCCTATTTACCTCTTCCTAAGTTGTCTTGGCAAATAGATTTTCCAAGTTTTCTTTTCATGGAAAAGTCTGCTGTGAGCCAAAGATGTAATTTCATTATCTTGATTTAAATTCAATTTATACTAAAGTAAATGGTGAACTTGCCATACTTGAAGTTTGGAAAGTTTGGAGGTGAGAGGAAATTAACAAATTCCTGCAACTCTTGTCTCCCCTGAAACAGGGCAGATCTACCCATCTTGAAAGCAATTTCAGTTGTCAAAACATCGGCCTTATTCATGGTTTTTGGATCTTGACAACCATCACAATTTTGGTGAGTAGCTCCTACCTGCCTGGCAGGAAGTTATATTTAGTATTGTGTGAAACTTTATTTTCCAGTTTCAGACATACCCAACCCTTGCCGTTGAGTTCCAGTACTCACACTTCCAAATAAAGAGAGTTTCTGGAATTCTCCTATGGCTGATAGATGCTTTGACAAAGGTTCTCACTGAATCCAGAACAACCCGACACCAACTAGGCTTCCACTGCTCAGAGACAGTCTATTGTTGTTTGGCCAAATTAAACAGTTTTATCCTTTGTCATTCGTTGGCTTGTCTGCCAGTCTAACCAGTGTCCAAAATGAGACTTTTGGCATTTAAAATCACATTATCAAATTTAAAAGAAAGAATTGAAGAGTTTTGAAGTGAGACTCCATCCATGTTTACTCAGTTGTGTCACTGCAATATGCAGACCAGTGCCTCACAATTATATTTGAAAATCTGATGTAGTCCTGGCATTCAATCCTAATGATAGATTTGTGTTAGAATTCAGAATTTGTTCCCATACTTTCCTTCCTTGTAGATGTGCTTTGTTCCTAAATATTCTTGGGTAGTCTAAGATGTCACAATGCTAATTAAGTCCCAGCTTCTTCTCCTCTTCCAATCCACCCCCCTTCTTAATAGCTATGTAACCTTGGAAAAAGTTATCAACATTTCTGACCTTCACATCCCTCATCTGCAATACAAAAATAGTAAATCATCTGCTGCATCTGTCTCCAGAAACTGTTGTGAAGAATGAATGAGATTACAGATAACTTTTCCAAAACATGCATTTAATGCAAATCTTGGGTAGAGTAGGTACTCAATAAATGTAGGATGGTTGAATGGATAAATGGGTGAATGGATGAGAGAAATATATAAAGGAAAACATTTTATACACTGTAAAGTAGTGCTCATTTTAAAAAAGCTAAACTGTGAGACTTGTCAAAGCCCTTTGAATTCACAGTGATTTTTCATGAAGGGAATTCCAGGTGAAGCATTTCCTGGGACTGCACTTCTTAGAACACATGTTAGCTTAACCACGATAAGGCCAGTCAATGACTGTAACAAACTGTTGAGTGGGATTTGCCTGTTGCTCCAAAATTATGACTGAGACTCAGAGCTCTAAGGGATCATTAGGTAGCCAGAACCTCGGGATAGAGCCACAAATAATCACAGGCAGAAGTCTCCCTTGGGGGCTTATTAAGAGGTATCCATGTAGTTCTGCTTGTTGCCACTATCACCCCAGATCCCCACCTACCTCCCATATCAATCAGTGTGAAAAAGACACTTTGAGTGAGTGGTAAAAGAAGGAGGAAATTTGTCAGAGTCATGAGTTGTTGGACTAGTAGAATGTACACTGAAGTCTTCTTATACTTTTCTGAAGCCAAGAGAAGGGAGTGGATCCAAGGGAACCACTCATAAATATTATATGTCTGCTTAGGCTGCTTACCCTACACTGGTGTCTACCTGTGCAGGTGAGAAGAAATGAGAGAGTGACAGGATGACAGAGAAAGCATCCTCCACCCCCACCGTTTAGTGAGGATGTGAGAAGCCCCACAGGGCAAATGAGAACAAGGAAGGGAGTCCCTTGAGTAGCCACCGAGGATGGTGGGCTAGAGCTAGAAGGCCACAGCATCAAAGGCTACAAGGTACATAGCCAGTGGGGGACCTGAGAGACTTAAGAGATGGACTGGTATGTCTTACCTTAGGCAACTGTGGAAGACCTGACAGGCCTAAAGAAGAGATCACATAGGCTCTGCCGAACATTTGGATTCTGCTTAGCACAGGCCAGGAAGAACAGTAGATGTTCCCAAAGAGGCAGAGACGCCAACAGCTAAGAAACATTTATGTTCTTCTTCTCACATACCTCCAAGTCCCAGTGCAGGCCCTGTAGGTGGAGCTACAGGGAGGAGGAGGTAATGCTTAAATGGCCTTTGATCATTACAAGTGAGAACATAAATCTATTGCAACTTCCCAATATCATACCCAGGGTTAAGGGGTGCAAAAATGTAAGGTAAGCTCTTTTGATATTTATAAATAAAGGGCAGCTATAGAATGGGCTGCCTGAAAAAGAAGTGAGCTTCCTTTCTATGGTAGTATGTAAACAAAAGATACAGAATCAGATTGTGGATACATTGCCAAAGTTGAATGACTTGGGTATCCCAAATGGTCAGCGATGGATCCTGCTTTTGACTCCCATCTCTCCCCAGATCCCATATTTTTAATCACTCTGCTTCCCAGGGAGCACTAGGATGCCCGAGCAAGAGTCACATATCTGGATAATTCAAGCATTAGGAAGCATCTTTATCCTTTGATGAAAGCTGTCCTCCTTGGAATTCTCACTTTGCATGCTTCTTTTGAACTCTATATACTACAGGCTAAACTGACTAATAGCAAATACTGTCAATGGCCTGTCTTAAATGGAGAAATCGAAACATGTCTGTGTAGCAACTGTAAAATCGGAAAGGAAAATCAGCAACCTTAAAATCATCAGCCGTTTTATCCTTGGACAAGCACTTTCTACTGGAATGTTAAAACATCAACTTTCAAGCTGTTAGGCTATGTCAGATCTTCGGGGTGCAGTGTTTTAAATCAGAGGTTGGCAAATTTTCCCTGTCAAGAGTCAGATAGTAAGTATTTGGGGTTCTGTGGGCTGTACAGTCCCTGTTGCACCTACTCAAAAGCCATATTAGTGCAAAAGCAGCTGTAAGCAATACATAAATTAAATAGTGGAGCTGTGCTCTACTAAAACTTTTATTTACAAAAGCAGGTGGCATATTGGATTTGACCCCTGGGCTATAGTTCTCTGACCCCTGCACTAGAGAATCTTGCTGCTGGAATGTTTAAAGGAAATGTCATTGGACTTTTATCACTGTTATAAAAAAATTTATGTTTGTTATGGAAAAACATTGCAATATGGAAAAACAAAAATTGCTAGCATACTCAGATAATCACTACTAAGGCAGTATATTTTCTTTCAGTTATTATTAAGTTGTTTTATATTCTGCAAACCTGCTATTTAAACAATTTTATATTCTGCTTTTATCCTTAACATGACAGTGTAAGCTTTTAATATGTTATTTTAAACTTTTTATTGGCATTATTTTCAATAGCTGTCTAATATTTCATTGAATAAATATGCCAAAGTAGAAACTACATAAGCAACTATTTCTCTTCTGTTAACTATTTAGGTTGTTTCCCATTGTTTACTTTTGGAAAAAATACTACAGAGACACATTTATATATATTTCCCCTGTATTTTAAGTATTTCCATAGGTTACACATTAAGAAATGGAATTACTGGGTAGAGGTTTTGAACACTTGAAGGCTCTTATTACATATTGCTAAATGACTTCCTAAGGGGTCATTTTTATCTGCTTTCCCAACAGTAACATATAACCAAGCTTATTTTAATGAATACTTAGCATCACTAGGGCTTATCATTGAGTTAAAAAAAATATTGTGTTGCATCATGTTAAAAAAAAGATATCTTTGCTTTAATTTATATTTTTGTTCGGCATTTTCCCATGTTTATTGTTCATTTTTTGCTTTCCTTCTTGTGACTTGTATATTCACAGTAGGATTGTTTTCTAGCATGGTGATTAATGTCAGGTACAAACATAAGGTAAGAGATAGTTTCATAATAAAAATAAGGCCTAAGAATCGTTCCATGCTTATTACCATGTGCCAGTTATACATAATCGTGTTTGTGTGAGTAATTTTATTTCAACTTCACAGTAACACTATACGCCTGCTATCTGAGCCTTTTAACATAGGAATATCAGCCTACGTTATCCCGTACGCACTGAGTGGCGCATAAAACAAAGTTCAAAGAATGGATTTCGTTTGCATTTGCCCTGCACGCATTTCTGTTTACCCCCCAATAACACTAGCCTGCATTTATTAAGCAGTTATATCCAGGGAATTGTGCAAGATATTTTACCTGTATTATCTCAGTTAAATGTCACAATAACTCCATAATGTGGTTATTGTTCTTCTTGTTTTACCAATAAAGAAGCCAAGGTTCTGGGAAATGAAATAGTTTTTCTTAGTCAATATGACCTGTAAGTTGTATAGGTGGGAACCCAGGTGTGCCAGCTGGCAAAGCCCGTCATTAAACACTGCTGCTGGGAGCCCTCTGTCTTCTCCCCCAGCTCCCCAGGTTTTGGTTTTTTGGCACTGTGTTCTTCTTAATCTGTTTCTTATACTTTTGTTTGGGGATCCTAGTAAATGCCTCTTGGGGCTTGTTGGGCTCCAGCTTCTAAAGTGACTTCTTTTTGCTCTGCCATCTAGTTTTGCCACAAATATGCATATCACACACGGGTTCACGATATCAGATGACAAACATTTTGTTCCAGACTGCTTTCCAGGATAGGAGAGCCTGGGCTTCAAGCAGCAAGGCCCTTTTATGTGGAACTCAATTTTTAATGTCTGAGTTCTTTCACTGAAGGAGTTCTGGATTTTTTTTAACTTCTTCATTAAATACCACCTTCCTGTTGGTGTGCAGTATTCTTTCTTCTTATTTACATAAATAAGGTGGACCCAGATTTTAAGTTTACCATCACTAGGGCTTATTGTTAAAAGAAAAAAAAAATCTGTGTTGAATTATGTAAAAAAATGGTATCGTTTTAATTTACAGATCATATTACACAATTTTAATAAGGTTGGCATTCTGTTTTACATGTTTCAGGGACTTCATAGTCAAATCTGTTTTTTCTCTATGCAAATAAGCTTCAAACAAATGGTACTGCAAATCGCTACCCTTCGTATCTCCTTTCATGTTCTTCTTAATTTCCTTTTGGACCAGGTAAGGAACCGCATATTTGAATATCATTTATGACTTAGGTTTTAAATGTGGTTGTGGTTTGTACTTAGAAAAACTGCCTGATACTGGAAAGGTACATTTTTGCAGTTTGTGTTTACCTACAAGTTCAAAGAGGCTGTTTCTTGTTTCAGTCTAGTCTCTTTTCAGAGTCTGGGTCATATTGAACTGGTGCCTGTTCTACATCTGAAATGGGGGGTAGCTGAAGGTAAATGACTTGGGTATCCCAAAAGGTCAGTGATGGCTCCCTCATCTGACTCTCCTCTCTCCTTGGATCCCGTGTTTTCAACCACTCAGCCTAGACTACAAGGTGCAAACAGCTCTGCACTTACCCAGCTCCTCTGGCTATTTCTCCACAATATGCCCTTTAAACATTTGTCCAGTCCCTGATTTAATACCATCCAAGGGGGATCAAGGTGCCTGAGCGACACCATCCCGTGTCCATATAAGTCAAGGGCTAGGAATCATCCCTATCTTTCAGTGAAAGCTGTCCCCTCTATAGTTCTCACTCTTGGGTGTTTCTTAACTCTACATACTGCCAAGATAAATTGACTATTATCAAATATTGTCAATGGCCTGTCTCAAACAGAGAAATCTAGAGGTGTTTGTGTAGAAGTTGTAAAATTGAGGCAGAAAAATAACCACCTTAAAATCACCATTTCATCATTTGACAGGCACTTTCTAGTGGAATGGTGAAGTGTTTCTCTAGGTTGAGTGCCATAAACGGTCAAGCTGTTGGTTTACCTCATGGCCCAATCCAGACTAGAGTGAGGTCTCCCTAGGCTTCAGCACTGGTAGGTCTGTATCCCCAAGTCCATCTTCCTGGACCAATCCTGGGCATTCTGAGAAGCCCTGCACTGAGGGATCTCTTCCTGGATCAGGAGTACTATTCCCAGTGTATCTGCAACATAATAACATCTACCCAGAATGGAGAGAGCCTCCCAGGCAGTGAGATTATCATATACAAAGGCAGTGAGGTTACACAGTGTTACCTCATTTTTGTAACAACACTGTAAAAGATACCCTGCATTTATCTCAAGTTCTGGGAGCCAGGAACAGGGGCCATAGAGCACACCATGATTTTAAATACAAGAATCGGTGGAACATTTGAGGCAATCACTGCTTCACCCGTGTGACTTTGCTTTGCAATTCCAAATCATTTATGATCTTGCCACATACACACGATTTTTCAGATGGTGGAGAACAGCAGAAATTTCGCTAGACTTAGAACTGAATGCCTCTAGGTTTGAGTCTTGCTTGTGCCTCTTACAAGTCTTACCTACTTGGGAAAATCCTATAATCTGTTTAAACCTTGGTTTCCTCTTGGGGGTAATACATGACCGGCAGAATATTTGTGAGGCTTCAACGTTCTAAAGTATGTGAATATTCAAAGCATAGGACTTAGAACATAAAGTATATTCATAATATGTCCTGCCTGCCTGTCTTTTCCTTTTCTCTTCCCCTCGCTTCTTCTTTCTCTCTTTTCTTCATTTTTAGCCCTTCCATATTTCTTCCATGCAAAGTCTAGTTATTAGTGAAATCCACCATTTTCTACCAAGCACAGCCTTGCTTTGGAAAGCTAATATGAATCCTGTGATGTGGTAAAGTTGTTGTTATGGGTTAGGGATAGGCAAAATGCAGAATGGAAAGTAAATAGAAATGTCCTTTGAGATTATGAACATGCAGTGACATTTTTGAAGACCAAGCAGTTGTGAGTTTCGTTTGCAGATTTATAATCCAGTTCTCACCAGAGTACTCAGTGACCTCCGTCCCTGCCTTCTCCCTCTCATTCGTGTGACTCTGCTTCTTCTAAAGCATTAGTTCTCAAAATGTGATCCCTGGAAGAGCAGTATCAGCGTCACCTGGGAACTTATCAGAGATGCTGATTCAGGGGCCCCACTCCAGACCTACTAGGTCAGAAATTCTGGGAGTGGGACCCAGCTATCTATGTTGTAAAGTGCCCTCCAAGTGATTCTGGTGAACACTCAAATTTGAGAACTACTGCCCTTCACCAACACAGCTCAGGTTGTCCCTCCTGCACCAGGGTGGGAAAGGCAGCACAGGAACTTGACACTGGATTGTCAAAGCTTTTCAGATAGGTCTCATACCATGTAAGTTACAGGTTAGCTAACTAAATTCAGTCCCCCAGGCTATCACTCTGACATGGGTGAAGGATGTTGATTCATCTGACGTGAATCTGCAAATGTTTCTCCAATAAATGCTTTTGAAGTATCTGAGTTAAATAAACATTTGCAATGAACCCAAACTTTTTCACTTGGCCTCTCATCAAGTCCCTATCAAAATCTTCTCTTGGACAGTGCTCAAAGGAGATTATGAAGACAAGACAGGCTTATAACTCCTGTTTCCCAGGTCACAGGATTCATGTGCTATGAGAACCACACAGCTGCATATTTTCATAGCTATCACCCTTTTCCCAAAGCATTTACAGCAAACATTTCTCCTTCAAAACAAATGGATATAGGCCATTTTAATGCCCACAACTGTCCTGTAATGTATCAGAAATTTTTATTTATAAATCAGAAAATCAAAATTAACATTGATTACTATAAAAGATGCTGTTGATTTCCTATTCCACATCCCCAAACTCACCACTGAGATCACCTGAAGCTGACAACTTCTCACTCCAGGTACTTTTCCGTTCACAGACAAGGCAGCCTTAAAGTGCCAGGGGCAATTCTCAAACAGTGAGAGAAAAGAATCAGTGGATAAATATCCCAGCTGCCCTGTCTCTTGGCAGGACAATTCTGAGCTGCATTTTACAGGATTACTGAGATGGTCTCCAGAAGGACTGAGCGCCAGAGGCACACAGTGGTAATGGCCCATTTTGACACTCTTTATTGCTTTGTCTTCCTTCTCCTATCTCACTTTCCCCATTCCCACTGTTATTTGGGATCAAGTTCCAAATAAACTCATTGCTCCAAGTTTTTGTTATAAGATCTGTTTCAGGAACTCATAAGAAGACAGTTGGGTGATTTGATCAAGGTTGTACATATAGTTAAGGCAGACTAGGATCCATTCTTTTTCTTCTATATTTCAAAGAAAGAGCATGATCTTAGTGTTGAGTTTAGTACTTAACTCTGTTTTTGCCAGCATCCCCCTAGAGCCTAGCATTGTGCAAATATTGAATACATAAGAGGTGATTGACACTTATTTGGTAAATCAGTAGTTATTGGATTCTTACACTCCCCCAACCCACAAGTTTTTGTATAGTAAGTTACTTTCACAGTACACTTTTCATAACTCCTATTAGTATAGATTTTTCCAACACCTAAATAGCAAAGGCAAGAACATAATGCCTGATATGGCATAAGTTCTTAATTTGTTGAATAATGAGTAAATCATGTAGTACATTTTAGAATAGGATATAAGGGCCTAAAATTTTGAATCCCATCAAAGGTCACATCACTGGTTATTAATAACGCAGGCAGGACTAATGGCCCAGCCCCTTCAGGCTTTATCTAGTACTTTGCCTATTCCATCTCATAATGCCCATTAAGGCCCAATGTTTTTCTAATATTTTTTAATCACTGGAAGAAAAATTATATCATTTAGAGCAATCTATTATTATGGGTACTATTCAAAGAATGTAATTATCCAGAACAAATTTAGAAAAAGCTAGTTTGAGTTTTTGGACAAATGAGGTTTTTTGGCAGCTGAATGTGAAAGGTGTAGTGACTGATACAATGAGCACTTTGGCTGGATTGTGACCAGAGCACAACTCCAAACAAGAATCTTCTGGAGACTATAGTAGTCTCCAAGCTACACCATTCTGAAATGATGGCAGTGTCTTACGACACTCTTTTATCTATCAGTCAATAAGCATGTTTTGGACATTGGTTATGTGCAGAGCCCTAGGCGAGGTGCTACTCAAAAAATATGTATGATGAGTCTTTTCCAACAAGGAGATGATAAATTACCTTATATCCATTTCTTGCCATCTTCTACCACCACCCCAAATACAAGCCATCATCCTAATGTAAGACACTAACTATGTTATGTATGTAATTGAAACAGCTCCTGACCTGGTGTTTGTCTTACATTTTTGGTAAATACCCTTTACCAAGATATGGAACTTCTCTTTTGTGTTTTTTAAGTTTGTCATGAATGGATATTGAAACATCAAATAATTATTCTCCATCTATTAAGATAATCATGGGATTTTTTTCCTTTAATCTATTAATATGATAAACTATTTTAATTAATTTTCTAATGTTAAACCAACCTTGATTTCCCTGAGGGAAAAAAAAAAACAAGTTCATCATGATATATTCCTATTTTTATATATTACTGGATTAGGTTGGCTGATAATTTGTTTAGGTTTTGCGCTATGTTCATGAGTGACACAGCTTGTAAGTTTCCTTTATTCTTTTAGTTTTCTCAGGTGTCGTTATCAAGATTATTCTGGCCTCATAAAATGGTTTTAGAAGTATTCTTTCTTTTTATGTTCTGAAGAATTTATTTAAGATTAGAAGTATTTGTCCCTTGAATATTTGGTGAAACTTATCCAGATAACCATTGGACCTGATGTTTTCTTTGTAATGAGATTTTAAACTACTGGTTTGATTTCTTTGATGTTTATAGAAATAATTAAGTTTTCTACTTATTGGGTAAGGTTTTATAAGTTTTTTAGGAATCTGGCTTTTTATCTATGCATTTATAGGGATGTATTATAGGGTTTTAATCTATGCATATTTTAAGGATGTGTCTATTTTATCTAGACTGTAATGTTCATTAATATACAGTTGTTCTTAATAGTCCCATTCTTTTAAATCTCTTCAATAACTGCATTTGTATCCCCCTGTCTTAGTCCATTAGGGTTCCTATAACAAAATACCACAGGCTGAGTAGCTTTTAAAAAAGTGACATTTATTTATGTCTCACAGTTTTTGAGGCTGGAAGTTTGAGATCAGGGTGCCACCAAGTTCAGGTGAGGGCCCTCTTCTGGATCACAGATTTCTCATTGTATCTTCATGTGGTGGAAGGGACAAGGGAGCTGTCTGGGGCCTCTTTTATAAGGGCACTAATCTCAATTATAAGCGTTCTGCCCTCATGACCTGATCACTTCAAAGGCCCCACTTTTTAATGCCATCAGCTTGGGAATTAAGATTTCAACATATGAATTTGAGGGGACACATACATTCAGACCTTAGCATCCCCTTTTCACTTTTTGACCAATTTTGCTAGGCATTTATTCATTTTATTAGTTTTTTTTTTTTAATGAACCACCTTTGACTTTGTTAAGTCTTGCTATTATATACATATTTCCTAATTTAGTGTGCCAAATATTTCCTAGGGAGTAACCTAGGGATCTACATCTGTGCAAGGAGTGAGGAAAGAAGCAGGACTGGGCAGAGAGAGACACTGAGAAGCAGTTGCAGCTTCGTCAGAGACTCCACCGACCCCATGGGGATCTCTGGAGCTAAAATGGCCCTGCAGAGGTGTCCTACATTGGGCCAGAATGGCTGGGTCTATGTACTCTGCTTTAATCAGTCATCGGATGTGGGCTGCCCCAAGGAGTATGACCTTGGATGAGGCACCTCTCTTCAGCTTAGGCAATCGTAGGAGATGATACCTGTATTCAGTCAGCTAGCAACATTCCCAGGAAATGTATCTTTCCTTGAAGCATCACTTCATCAACACGCCTTTATTATTTTCATCCTTTACTTTTTCCATTTTCTTTCTAGCCTCTTGAATTAGATATCTACCTTATTAATTGTCTACTCTTCCTCTTTTCTAATATAAGCATTTGGGCTGAAGTTTCCTCTAAATGCTGCTTTAGCTGCATCCAACAAGTTTTGGTGTGTAGTATCTTTATTGGTTCTATTTATGAGTTAATTAAGTGGGTTTCTAAATTTCCACACATAAGTGATTTATAGTTATATTTTTATTATTTCCTATTTAATAGAATTTTCAGTAGGTCTTCTAGCTTATAGCTAAATTGACAATTTTGAAATGGAAACCTATTCACATCAATTCAAGGATTAAAATCTCTTAAAGGGCTCCCCATTGCCTACAAAATAAAGTCTAAAGTAATTAATGTAACTTAAAGGCTCTTCCTGGTATGGCTTATGCTTACTTCTCTCCCACCCCTTCTGCACTTTCTTGTTATTATTTAGCCCCAGTTTTCTTTAATTTTCTCCACATGGGTATGGTCTTGGCTACTGCCCGCCCCCCCCCACAGATCATGCCCTCTTTTACCTAACTTAAGCTTTAAGTATAATCTTTATATTTCCACCTTTTGAAATTACTCTTAGCAGCCCTGCATAGATTAGATACTTTCCCTATGTGTTTCCATCATTCTCCCCACCCCTCAGCCCTAACCTCCTGTATTTAAATTGTTTATCCAATGGGCTATATATTTTATTAGACTGTAAACTTCAGGAGGACAAGAATCATGCATATCTAATTCTCTACTGCACTTCTAATTCATTACCTGCTATATGTAGGTATTCAGTAATTATTTATCAAATAATAGTGATGATAACCATCAATTATTAGATAATTACTATTTTTCTAGAAATTATGTAGAGATTAGTGTGGTCAGCAGGATATTGGTCTCCCATAATATCCATGTTTAGAACCTATGACTATATTGTGTCACATGGCAAGGGAGCATTAAGGTTGCAGATGGAATTAAAGCTGTTAATCAGTTGACTTGAATAGGAAGATAATCTTGGATTATCTGGGTGGATCCATAGGGTTCTTATAAGTGAAAGAGGGAGGCAGAAGAGGCAGTGTCCAAGGGCTACAGCTTGAGAAAGACTCAACCAGCCATTCCTGGCTTTGAAGATGGAAAGGGGCCATAAACCAAGGAATATAGGCAGCCTTTAGAAACTGGAAAAGGCAAAGAACTCAATTGTCTCCTAAGACTTCAAAAAGAAAAGCATCACTATCAACATCTTAGTTTTTGCCCAGTAAGACCATTTCAGATTTTCAACCTTCAGAACTATAAAATAAGAACATACATAGTAGCAGAATGCTTAGCAGAATTGTGCCTTAAAATTATGTGGAAAACAAAACTTGTAAATAATTAACTTGGAAATTTAGCTGATCAAGTTTCCAAGCAAGATGTTGAAAGTTCAGCTTGGTTTCATCTTGCTGCTCATAATAAAATGTGAAAAAAAAAAGAGAGAGATAGATTGCAGGAAGACTGTTAAGCAAGTAGGTTCCAGGACTTGATGATTTGGGACATTCTCAGACTATCTACTTACCTAAGAGACCTTATGGAATGATCTAGTAGGTGGAAGAGTAATATAGAAAAAATTAAATTATTGTGTAAAACTGACATAAGAATATTAAACTTCAAGAGCGTCCAAGTAGATGGGTTGAAGGGGCCCAGAAAGATGAGAAATGTGGAAATTAAGATAGACAAAATAGATTAAGCAAAACGGCGGGAAGCTGTGGACTGAGGAGAAATAGTAGCCAGCATCAAGTTCCCAAGAGCTGGAATGACCCAGAGACAGATAAATTGAGGTGTCTAAGAGCCAACATTAAGTTGCTTATTGTGGTGACCTGTGAGATGTTTCCTGCTCCTATTTCTATTGCTTCAAAACTTCAGTTAAATCTGTTGAAAGGGAGGAGCATTTAAATTCTACAGGACCAAAAAGAGACGTCACTAGAAAGAGGTAAGACACAGAGCAGAAGAAAAAAAAATTATAGAAAATGGCATAATCACCTCCTGATGGTCCAAGAAATAGTTGGGGAAGGGTTAGGATGGAGAGAACTTTGGGTTTCCATCTCTGTGAGAATCAAGTCTTGATTTTATTTAAGGCAGTAAAGGACACAGAGACCTCAGTAACCTGAAATATTGGCACCTGCCATCTGGATCCACTAAGAAAATCACATCAGAAATGAACGTTTTATCTTATTTGCTTCACCATCAAGAAAAATAAAATAACAATGGTGCCATTTGGGATGCTCCATTCCCATTTCTCATTACTTTTCCATGTAGGAGCTTAATCTCAGGACCCTCTCCAAGTGGGAAGACGGAGACTAATGCAATCCAGAAATAGTGCAACATGACATAAACAAGTAAATTGTTCAGTGGCTCTGGTCTTGACATTTGCTGCAATGACTTCACTCTACTCCAAGGTTACTGAAGGCTTCAGCTGAGATGTCTCATTCAAAACCATGTGATTAGAGAACTAGTTGTCCATACTAAGTGTTCTAATTCCTGGTACAGCCAGAAAAGTGCTTTCCAGTCCCAACAGAGAGCTAATTGTGCAAAAATTGAACATCATCATCAATTATGTGACTTTTACATTGGTCATCCATTATTTTCCTTAGCACTGAAAAGTTTATTTTGCTTCAAGTGGTGCATTTTAGAGAGGAATGAAATTTAAATTCCTCCAAAATTTTGTTTCAGTCAGTATGTATCTTTCTCTCTCCCTCTTTACACCTCTCCAAAATATAAAGCAATAGCCTTAAGGAGATGTTTGCAGCAAGAAGACATTGTCTCACCATCTTAATGCTACTATCCTTGTTTATTTGTATATCAATGTTTGAATTTAATCCCATTTTACATATTTTCAACATATTATATGATTTGCTATTTTCTCTTAACGTTGTGTTGCAAACATCTCCTCATGCTTCCATAGCCTGCATGATTATTATTCTTAAACTACATAGTTTACCATAATTTGTAAGCTACTTAGGATCTTCAGTTTGTGCTATTATATATAATGCTACAACACACTATTTAATGCTCTTATTGTTTCTTTGCTGTAGAATAATCTCCTTAGCATGCATTGATTGGGATACAATAGTTGGTTCATTAATGTATCTTTTTTTTTTTTTTTTTTTTCTTTTTTCTTTTTGTGGTACGGGGGCCTCACACTGTTGTGGCCACTCCCGTTGCGGAGCACAGGCTCCGGACGCGCAGGCTCAGCGGCCATGGCTCACGGGCCCAGCCGCTCCGCGGCATGTGGGATCCTCCCAAACCGGGGCGCGAACCCGGTTCCCCTGCATCGGCAGGCGGACGCGCAACCACTGCGCCACCAGGGAAGCCCCATTAATGTATCTTTTAAACTCATATCAACTACTGTTCTTGATTTCAAGACTCAGATATTAAAACAAACAAACAAAAAAACACAATCTCCTCTTGCTTCCTGGCATACGCACCTTGAAATGATACTGGGTTTGCCAGTCTTGTTGCTTAATGCCAATAGCAATGGTAACTTTTTAATATGTTATACTCAATTCAGAGGATATGATCCCTTCAACATATGGAACACTACTTTATCCAGCATCTTTCTTTTCTGATCTTTACTTTTAAGATGCAATTTGGAATGGATGGTGTTTATCTTTGCTGATTTGATTGGTTGTTGTGGTTAGTAGTGATGTTCCTGTAGAATTCATATCATTTCCAAGATGACTGTGCATTTGCATCTACTATTGCAAAACTCACATACCAAAATGCTACAGAAAACAGCTGTCACTAATGGAGACCTTTTTAAGCTCTACCCCAGGAAATAGGATGTTTGGTGACTGCAAAGATACGTTAAAGCTGAAGTCATGTTTTCAGCTCTGTCAGTTGTCTGAGATATACTTGTTGTCCAGAGTTACATCAACTTGGATAAGTAATCAGTTACCATCCTTTGATGGCTCTGACTAAGCTTAGAGAGATCAAGCAGTAAGACTAGATATGGAGGAATAGTTACTAAGAGACTGGAATGAGGCCTTCTGTGCAAACATAATGAAGTACAAGATCATTGGAAAGGGCCAGCTTATCCTTTTTCTATAGAATTTTAAAAGTTGACATCAGATTCATAATGATTAAACACATCCTCTGTAGTCCTCTCAGCAACAGATTTCCCAGACAGTCTCATCCTTGTATCTGTTCCCAGGAGACCTAGCACTACTTAAATTACTCTTGATTTAACTTGTCCCCTTTATTCACTGTAAGCTATCTGAGGGTACAGAGTTTGTATTTTTTTTTTAATTTGGGCCATATATGTGCCTTAGCACATAGCAAACCCTAGAAATAACTGTTGAGTGTATGAATGAGAAGTTGGCCTATATCAGTGGCAGGATCTACCTTTACGGATTACATCATGAACTCTGTATTTTCAAAATGAGTTTGATAACCACCCAGGCTACAACTTTTTAATCTTTCCAAGTTAAAAACCAAAAATAGAGCAAATGCTTCCAGCAGATTCCTACTGGACCCAAAGACCTGTTGATAACAACTGTAAACTGAAAACAAAATAGAACAAAACAAAACAACAATGACATGAAGACACTGGAGAGTAAATGAACATAGGCTAATTCTGTAGGGTAAATAAAACTTGGAGAAAGGAATGGCATGGGGTGAGTTATCTACTTTTTATGGCTTTTAGCTTGATGGAAGACTGAATCAGTGCCACATAGGGTAGTTAACACTGCAGTGGAAAATATGTAGTATTTCTGATGATGGCAGAATTCAGGGAAACCAAGGCCATTAAAAAGTGACTGGTGGAAGGATTTCTGGAAACAAGAGAGCCGGAGAAAAGGAGTCCACAATTTTAGCTGAGGGATGAACAATTCCAGTGTTAGGCAGACTAAAACAACATAGCTAAAGAACTGAACTGAACAGAACTGCTACTCAAGAGACAACCTTTACACTTTGAGTCCAACTAAGTTAATTTCTACTTAAAACATCAAAACTTTTGGAGGAATAGAACAGAGTTCAAGATACAATCCAATATTATTATTTGATGTATTTTTTAGAAATAGGAAAATATTCTCATTTTCAAGAAAAAGACTATGGAGACCAAACCCCAGGTAACCCCACTGCCAGAATTCTAAGTAAATGGACTTTAAAGCAGATATGTAACTATGTTCAGTGATGTAAAGGAAAATATGGTCATATGAATGAAAATATTGGAAATCTCAGTAAAGAAATAGAAACCAGAAAAAAGAAACAAATATGCTAGAAATTTTAAAAATAATTGAAATAAAATTTTTAGTGGATGAGCTTAACAGCAACATGAAGATAAAAGAAAAAAGTCTTTCTCTTTTTTGAAGATAGATTAATAGAAATTATCCAGTCTGAAGGAAACCTGTGGGTCCATATCAGAAGGTCTAACCTGTATGTAATTGGAGTCAGACAAAAGGAAGTGAAGAATGACACAGAAATTTTATTTTTTAAAAATTGCTAAAAATTCCTCAATTTCATGAGACTTAAATTTCCTGATTTATGAAGCTCAGTAAAGCCCCAAACAGAATAAATACAAAGAAAACACATAGGCACATTATAAGTAAACCACTGAACACCAAAGATAAAGATAAATATATAAAGCAGCCAGAGAAAAAATGACACATTGCTTATAGAGGGACAACAATTTAAATGACAGCTGACTTCTCATCAGAAACTATGGAGGTCAAAAGACAAAAACAAAAACAAAACATGATCTTTAAAGTGTTGGAAAAAAAAAACTGTCAACACAGAATTCTATATCCAGTAAATATATCCTTCAAGAAAAAGTTATATAAAAACATTTTCAGAAAAAGAAAAGCTAAGAAAATTTGTTGTCACCACTCAAATTATAAAAACGACTAGAATAATTCCTTTATACTAAAGGAAATAAGAGAGGGAGATTCAGATCTCCAGGAACAAATCAAAAGTAACGGAAATTGTAAATAT
This sequence comes from Physeter macrocephalus, assembly GCF_002837175.3. NCBI lineage: Eukaryota > Metazoa > Chordata > Mammalia > Artiodactyla > Physeteridae > Physeter > Physeter macrocephalus. The sequence goes on from NC_041228.1 coordinate 11,127,800, forward strand.
CTGTGTAAATATAAAAAATAATGTCTCTATTTCTTTAAAGTGCATATGATTGGTTTACAACAAAACTTATAACATTGTCTTGTGTGATTTATAATATGTAGAGACATTATAAATATATGACAACTGTGGTGGAAAGAAATGGATTTGCATGGTTGTTCATGTTCTACATTTTGTACGAAATGTAACAATATGGATTCTAAATATATTATAAAAACTAAGAATATATATATTTGTAATTCCTAGACCAGCCACTAAAAATTTATACAAAAAGGTGTGAAATGACTCTAGCAAGTAATATGCAAAAGAGGAGTACAGTATCATTACAAGGCAAGATCTACTAGGGAGGAGATTTTTGTCTATTGCTTTATTCCTGCAACAGTGCCTGGCACAAGGTTGATGTGCTCTCTCTTGCTATATATATATATATATATATATTAGATTAATTTGTGCTTTTATTTGCCAGTATAACTACAGTGGTCTTCAAACGTTTTTGATCTAAAAAGTACATTTTACATCACAATCCAACACACACATATATAATATGTACACATACATAAAAGTGAAACAAAAGTTTTGCCAAAAACATCTACCCTGAGTGTTAATTCTTTTTTTTCAAACTTTTTTTTTTTTTTAACCAAGGATGAACTGCATTGACACATCATCATCACCGAAGTCCCAGTTCATCTTAGGGTTCACTTTAACGAAGTGAATAGTGTTGCATGTTCTATGGGTATGTTGTATGATGACATAAAATCATTATAATGTCATTCAAAATATTTTCACCTCTCATAAAAATTTCTGTACTCTGTGTATTCATCTCCCCTCTCCCCTCAAACTCCTAGCAGCCATTGATCTTTTTATTGTCTCCATAGTTTTGCCTTTTTCAGAATGGCATATAGCTGGAATCGATTTTTCTTTTTTTACCTTGAAGAGAGAGGTTCAAAGCCTTTATGTCTATAAGACCACTCATGCATGGATCAGACAGGCTCTAGGTGGCAAACTTCCCCACTAAATACTGTAGCTTTCCTTCCAAAAATAAATAAGTAAAGGAATTTATCATGCTTCTGTTAATGCTATTAATGGCCCCTTAGGTACTTTTTTCTTCTTCTTTATCTCTTTTATAGGTTTTCAGGAAAACAAAGATTTGTAGGAAGTGTAACATATTGCTATTGATTATTTTCTGTGGTGGAGTGGGGTGATAGAAAGATGTATGGGTATGATGAAAGTCAGTATTATACAGTAGTTAGAAGCATAGCCCTGAAATCAGACTACCTCAGCAAGATTCTTGGTACTACCACTTATTAACTGTGTGTCTTGAGGCATATTAATTATTGTCTCATCGATTTATTATGTATACAATGAGGACAATAGCACCTATATATCAGAAAGTTGTCAATAGGATTCAATTGGAAGATTCCAATAAAGTGCTTTGTATAGTTCACAGAACACAGTAAGTACTCATTAAATTCTATGTTTTCCCCTAAGATTACAAGTTTTCTGTAATGCATTAATTTACTTTTAGCATGAACAAATGTTTTTAACCATTATGTTGTTCTATTTCTTGAAAACTCTGTCATGATTGTGTGGAAAATCTAAAAGAATTGACCAATAAAACCCCCACTCTTATAGCTAATAAATGATTATATAAAGGGTGCAGGATACAAGGTTAATATGCAAAAGTCAATCTTCCTATATACCATTGTGAAAAAGTGGAATTTGAAATTAAAAACACATTATAATTTACATTAGCACCCCCCAAAAATGAAATACTTAGGTACAAATCTAACAATATATGTACAAGATCTATATGAGGAAAATGACAAAACTCTGATGAGAGCTACCAAAGAAAAAAATAAATAAGTGAAGGAATATTCCACGTTCATGGGTAGGAAGACTCAATATGTCAAGGTGTAGTTCTTCCCAAACTGAGCTATATATTTAAAGAAATTCCAGTTAAAATGCCAGCAAATTATTTTGTGTATAGCAGCAAATTGATTCCCAAGTTTATATGGAGAGGCAAAAACCCAGGGTAGCCAACTAAATATTGAAGGAGAAGAACAGAGACAGAGGACTGATACTATCTGACTTCAGGACTTACTATAAAGCTACAGTAGTGAAAAAAGTGTGGTATTCGTGAAATAGATCAATGTATCAGAATGAGAACCCCAGAATAGACCCACATATATATAGTCAACTGATCCTTGACAAGGGATAAGAGGCAATACAATGGAGTAAAGATACTCTTTTCAACTAATGGTTCTGGAACAAATTAACATCTACATCAAATAAACAAATAAATGTAATCTAGACACAGACCTTATATATACTTCAAGAAATTAACTCAAAATGGATCACAGACCTAAATCTAAAATTGAAAATTATAAAAGTACTAGAAGATAGATAGATTCGCTCAGACTGCTAGAACAAAATACTGTAGATTTAAAAGACATTTATTTATCATAGTTCTGGAGGCTGGATTGTCCATGACAAGCGACCAGCATATTCACTTCCTGGAGATGGTCCTCTTCCTGGCTTGCAGAAAGCTGCCTTCTTGCTGTTTGCTCACATGGTAGAGAGAGAAAGGGAGATATGGTCTCTTTTCTTCTTATAAGGACACTAATCCTGTCATAGGAGCCCCAACTCTCATGACCTGATCTAAACTTAATTAACTTCCAAAGGCCGAACCTCCAAATATATTAGGGGTTAGGGCTTCAATATACAAATTTTTCAGGGGAAAGAAGCATTCAGTCCATGCAACATAGGAGAAAACCTAATTGACCTTGGGTATTTAGATGACTTTCTAGATACAACACCAAAGGAATGATCTATGAAAGAAATAAATGATAAGCTGGAATTCACTGAAATTCAAAACTTCTGCTCTATGAAAGACAATGTCAAGGTAATGAGAAGACACAGACTGGGAGAAAATACTTGCAAAAGACACATCGATAAGTGACTGTTATCCAGAATATATAAAAAGCTTCTAAAATTCAACAATAGGAAAATAAAAACCAAATTTAAAAATGGGCTAAAGATCTTAATAGACAACTCACCAAAGAAGATATACAGATGACAAGGAAGCATATGAAAAGATGCTTGACATCATATGTCATTAGGGAATTGCAAATTAAAACAACAATGAGATAATACTACATATCTCTTAGAATGGCTGAAACACAAAACACTGGCAGCCTCAAATGCTGGCAAAGATGTGGGACCACAAGAACTCTCCTTCATTTCTGGTGGGAATGCAATATCTTGCAGCTACTCTGAAAGATAGTTTGTCAGTTTCTTACATAACTACCTGTACTCTTACCATACAATCCAGCAATGGTTCTCCTTAATATTTACCTAAAAGAATTGAACACTTATATCCACACAAAAACACTGAGCTGTTTATAGCAGCTTTGTTTATCATTGCCAAAACTTAGAAGCAACCAAGATGTACTTCAGTCGGTAAATGGGTAAATAAACTGTGATATATCCAGGCAATGGAATATTATTCAGAGCTAAAAGTAAATGAGGTATCAAGCCATGAGAAGACATGGAGGAACCTTAAATGTATATTACTAAGCAAAAAGCCAATCTGAAAAGTCTACATACTGAATGATTACAATTAAATTACATTCTGGAAAAGGCAAAACTACGGAGACAATATAAAGATCAGTAGTTGCCATGGGTTAACAGGGAGGGAAGGATGAATAGTCAGAGTGTAGCAGGTTTATAGAGCAGTGAAACTATTCTGTATGAAATTACAATAATGGGTACATTTCATTATATATTTGTCAAAACTCATGAAATATACAATACCAAGAGTGAACGCTCATCTAAACTATGGACTTTGGGTGGTAATGATGGGTCATTGTAGGGTTATGGCTTTTAACAAGTGCACTGCTGTGGTGAGACATGCTGACAGCGGGGGGGCTGTGCACATGTGGGGACAGTGGGTACATGAGAACTAAATTTTGCCGTGAACCTAATACTGCTCTAAAAAGTAAAGTATTAGTTTTAAAACTCCTGTGTTTCAGAAGGAAAAAAAAAAAGCTTTGGGTCTTGCCTTCTACAAAAAGACAAAGTATTCAGAGATACCAAAGATGTGTAAGTTTGAGAACAGAGGGATTGTGAGTTCTGGCAGTTAGGTTATGAATTTACATATTTATTGATGACTTTTAGAGAAACTAATACTATGGAATGTCAATTACTTCTAGTCACTAGACCGTCAGAGTATACTTGTTTGGATGTCTTGTCAGTGGTTCTCAAAGCGTGGTCCTGAACCAGCCATGTCAGCATCACCCAGGAACTTCTTAGAAATGCAAATTATCAGGCCTTATTTCAGATCTTTTAAATCAGAAACTTTGGGGATTGGGCCCAGCTATCAGGGTTTTAAATCCCTCCAGGTGATACTAATGTACTTGCCAAAGTTTAAGAACTACTGTCTTAAGATGTGGAGCTGCTGCATTCAGCCAAGTGTATCCATCCATCAGGGACTATGGTTGCATGCAACAGAAACTGTCTGAGGCTGATTTAGGTAAAAAGATAAAAATAAAAGTAAAATATTATACTGGAAGTAGACCTATTGGTAATTTCCAGATCAAAGAAAGAGAAAAACAACCAGACCTCTGGAAAAGTAACCAAGGACACAGAATCTTACAAGGGGTGTTTTAAATATGATGATCTTTCAACTGCCTTCTGTACGAATATGACTTCACTAGAGTCCAGAATGTTAGAATAGAGAATCCAAATGGCAGAGAAAGGAGAGGTATGTCCGTACCTAGTAGCAGTTCCAGGGAGATGGGTGGTAGGGAATTAAAATACCCAATTTCAGCTGCAGGGAGGTGCTGTGACACAGTACAAGGTACATAGGCTTTGGCATTGGACATGTCTGGATTTGAGTCCCAACTCTGCTGCTTATTAACATTGGTGCTTTGGAGAAATTACTTAACATGTCTGAGCTTCAGTTACAAGATGAGCTAGGTTGACATGAGGATTAGAGAAAATGCAGACAAAGTACCTGGCACATAGTAGGTAGTAACTTCCATTTGGTACTGTCACCAATCTTTGAATCATCAACTATTGTTTATTTCACTTCCCACAGTTTTTGGGAGGGTTCCTTGGATACTGCCAGTGTACTTCCCTAAGTGTTACCCAATGGTACCCTAGGGGTCAGAACAGGTTAATACTCTTCCTAACATGTTCTGTACTTCCAGAGATTAAATACAGCTGGAGAGGATTTATCTGAAGGTGAGGGAAAGTAATCTTTAAACTAAAGTCATTAGGAGCTGGCCTACCTGTTGTATTCCAGCAAGGGGAATGAGTCACCATTTCCCTGCCAACATGTGTGTGTAAATACAGGGCAAGGTTAAGCAACTCCCTGTTCTTTCCTTATTCTCTATGCCATAGCAGCAGCTTGTGAAATGGTGAAAAATGCAATGATTGCATGATCTAATTCAGGCCTGGTACTTCAGGTGGGAAACATGTGTGGGCCTCTCTCTTTCATACACATGCTCAGAGCCTAGAGCAATCAGCAGGGATTTTTGAAACAGGTCCTTGTAGAAATGGATCCAGGGCCCTACACCTACTCATTACATAACTTGAGGTTAAGGAAACAAAGCCCTGTGGATGGGTGTGCCTGGGTATGCAAGCCAGAGAGATACACACAAGATACCAGAGCCCTACCCTATCCTTACTAAGCAGACAAAGAAAGCCAGAAATGGCCTCTTTATCGTGGATGGCTGGAATGTTCTCTTCTTAGGAGGGTCTGGCGGGAGAAGGGAAGAGATTAACCTCTGTGAGCACCTACTGTATATTAGAGAACAGGCTGGATGATTTTGCTAAGGTTTTCTCAATCTTCACAAGAGTTCCCATTTTCTGGGCTGAGTATTATGAGTTCAAACTATCCTCAAATTAGGGAGGAGAAACTGAAGCTCAGAAAAGTGAAATCACATTACTGGCGAATGGCAGGGGCAAGCTCAAAGTGATATCTGGGTGGCCGCAGGTCCACATTTTAGCTCAACATCTCGCTGGAGTTGGAAAGAAACAGGGCCAGGCCTCAAGTCCTGTTTGGCCTTGTCCCAGTGAGATAGATAGTGTGAGATGAGAGTCAGATTGCTATTGACCTTCACTTGATAGGCATCCACAGCCCACCAGGAATGAGTTTGCCTTCAGTTGTATCTTTTTGGAGCAAGAAAAAGTGTGCACCACCCCTAGTAGCTGAAAAGTAGAAGGGGCTATACACTTGGTACAAAGAGATAAACACTGGAGCTCCGTAAGCTCACCTTCATCTTTGCACGGGATTCTCAGTGCGAAAGAACACAATAGACTCAAAAGTCTAAGACTTTTGCTGTGTTATCCAGATACAGTAAGTTTTTTTCTTATTGTTTATTTTAAATTCTTGACAGTGTGATGATCATGAGAAGACAATTTGTCCTTTGAAGTCCAATTAAGCCAAAGAATGGTTGGTTCACATTAAAAAATTTTTTTTTCTGCCTTCATGCACTTATTTGTTCACTGAAACACAAATATTTATTGATAGATTATTATATGTTGGGCATTATGCTCTTGGCAGACATGGCAGAGATCAGTAAGGCATAAGCCTCTCCTTTAGAGACTCTTAGTCTAGTAGTGAAAACCACAAGACCTGGACAATGATACAGATACGTGCAGGGCACTGGGAGAACCCAGAGAGCGGGCTCCACCAGGAGGAGAAGCGGACAGTTCTAGTAAGAAGCTGAAAGGCAGGGGGACACCCCTGCTGGAGACCCAGGGAGAGGTAGGGAAGGACGGCGCTGCAGCGGAAGGGCCACCGGGCGCAAAGTAAAGGGGCTTGAAAGAGTTGTAGTCTGTGGAAAACAGCAAATAATCCAAAATTTGGGACAGTGAAGCTTGAGGCATATATAAAAGGAAGTGAAGTTGGAGAAATAAGTAGCTGGATTAGGAAGGAGGTTACAGATTTGCCCAGGATCGCAGCTGGCCAAGTGTTAGATCTGGGACACCAGTCTTCTGCCTTCGATTATGGGAAAATGTCAACTATACAAACTAACTCTTTGATAAATGTGATCCCTGTCCTTCAGAGAATATTGAAAACTGCTGAAAGAATTGAAGGATGTATTGCAATTTCTTGTGATAAAGCTAGGTTCAATCATATTTTTGAAGTTGGTATCTTTTATGATAATTCTTCTGTACGGTATGCAATCCATACTCTTGACCAATAAGAAGCACTGAATAACCTCTTGGTGTTTGGGTAAAGTTAAATTAAGCATTCCTGAAAGTCGTGTCTCCTTTGCCATCTACTATTTATCTCTTCACCTGCATGCATGTTTACAGGTGCACACCACTACTTAGCTCCTCCTTCACCCTGCCTATCTCTCTTCCTGCCAGTATACTCTCTCAGACCACATGCTTTTGGAGCACCAAGTCATCATTTAAGAAGTCCAACTATCTGAAGCCCCCATGCTATAGAGATCATATACAAAAATAGTATAAAGTAGAGAAATATGCACAGGGGCCCTAGCTTTGCCAATCTCCAGCTTTTAGAGTCTTTCTGTTCCAAGCATCAGACCAAAGAATTCTTTGAAATGACCTCTGCCCAATGACTATCTGACAGCAACCTCTTCAGAGACCTCAAGTCAGGAAAGCTCATCCAAGCTGCTCCTGAATCCTTGACCCTCAGAAACTGAGAGATAATAGGTGATGCTTGTTCTTTAAGAAAGTAAATTACAGGATAATTTATTATGCAGAAATAAGTTATACAGATTATTAATGGTGTTTTGCGTAGAAAGTCCAAATGATACATAGTACTGTTTCTTACAGTGTCTGCCTCTCTATAATTTTGTTCTGGCTTTTCTTCCTCATCTTCATCTACCCAAACGTGCCCATGCTTGAAGGTTCAGTTCAGATTCCAACTTCTCAATGAATCCTTCTCTGATCACCTTAGTTCATAATGATCTCTGTCCTCTTTGAGGTTAAGACCAAGAGTTCACAGACTTGCCTGAAAAGCAGAATCTTTGTGGAGTTTATTAAAGAAACAAATGCCCAGGCCCTACCCCCCAGACCCACCGAATCATAATGGATAGGGTGGGGACCACCCATTTTTACTGGCCTGACATCAGTTGGTGGACCTGTGTGGATCAGCTTTTGGAAACCATTCTTCTGGACAGCAGATCTGAGTACAGAATTACTCACTGCCTTGTAATATCCTCTCTCTGCAGTGAATCTTTAAATATGTTAAGAGTAGAACCCTGTCCCTTTGTGCAGTCACTTAATGAAGATTTATTGGGCACTTGCTATTTGCTGGGCATTGCACTAGGTGATGGCAATACAGAGATGAGTAAGCACAGGATCTGTCTCAAAGAGATCTCAGGCAATTCCTCCAGGGTAGAAGATGGGGCAATGTGTCGGGGAGGCAGGCAGCTGGAGGTGGATTGAAGTAGTATGTTCAACTGGTGCTAAAAAACCCTGAAGCTTTATGAGCACAGTCAGCCAGGCAAACAGGTAGGACCAGGATGAGAAGGCTGCCTATCATTTGCTCTCCATACTTCTAACCATTCCTGTTCATGCACAGATCCTTTCCCCACTTCAAGGCTTTCCTTGATGTTCAACATAATCCAGTTTTACCTGTAGAAAACTGTCTTTAGAGAGGACCAAACATTGTGTTCTCTCAGGTCTTTACCCACCAAAGGATTGTCTTGCCCACAGAAGAGTCAACGCTCTAACAAACCGTATATTAAGCACTTACAATCCAGGTTACCGTGCTAAGCAGTTTTCCCCCATTCTCTGCTAAGAGCATCTATGTGAGACAAGCATTAATAGTTTACCTCCGTCTTCTCCCTTACTGCTACACCTGCCACCGTGCCTACCTTACTCGGTTCCTCCAACGATACACCCACCATCGTCTATGTCTAGCCTGGCACCAGCTAATGCAGACATCTGCTACCTGAGAACAAGTTTTCCAACATTACACTTAAACCCAATGTATTATTTTCCTATTGCTTCTGTAAAAAAAAAAAAAAAAATTACACAAGCTCAGCAGCTCAAGGCAACATAAATTGCCAAGCATATCTGTTTTTATTGTGTTTCACTTTATTACATTTTTTTAAATTGAAGGTTTGTGGCAAGCTTTCATCAAGCAAGTCTATCAGTGCCGTTTTTCCAAGAGCATTTGTTCACTTCTTGTCTCTGTGTAGTATTTTGGTAATTCTAGCAATATTTTGAATTTTTTCATTAATTATTATATTTGTGATGGTGATCTGTGGTCAGTGATCTTCGATATTACTATTGTAATTGTTTCAGGGTGCCATGAACCATGCCCATACAAGACAGCAAGCTTAATCAATAAATGTTGTGTGTCTTCTGACTGCTTCACCTACCGGCTGTTCCCCCATCTGTCTCTCTCCTCTTGCCTCTCTATTTCCCGAGACACAACAATATTGAAATTAGACCAATTAATAAACCTACAATGGCCTCTAAGTGTTCAAGTGAAAGGAAGTCACACATTACTCACTTTAAATCAAAATCTAGACGTGATTAAGCTTAGTTAGGAAAGCATGCCAAAAGTTGAGATAGGCTGAAAGCTAGGTAGCTTGTGCCAGTTAGCCAAGTTTTGGATGCAAAGGAAGAGTTCTTAAAGGAATTTAAAAGTGCTACTCCAGTCAACACATGGATGATAAGAAAAGGAAAACAGCCTTATTACTAATATGAAGAAGATTTTAGTGGTCTGGATAGAAGATGATCCAGTCAGAACATTCCCTTAAGCCAAAGCCTAACCCAGAGTAAAGCCCTAACTCTCCTCAGTCTGTGAAGGCTGAGAGAGGTGAAGACACTGCAGAAGAAAAGTTTGAAGCCAGCAGAGGTCGGTTCATGAGGTTTAAGGAAAGAAGCCGTCTCCATAATGTAAAAGTACAAGGTGAAGCAGGAAGTGTTGATGTAGAAGCACTGACAGTTATCTAGAAGATCTAGCTAAGATAATTAATAAAGGTGGCTACACTAAATAACAGACTTTCAGTGTAGATGAAACAGCCTTATATTGGAAAAAGATGCCATCTATGACTTGCATAGCTAGAGAGAAGAAGTCAATGCCTGGCTTCAACGTTTCAAAGGTCAGGCTGACTCTCTTGTCAGGGGCCAGTGCAGCTGGTCACCTTAAGTTGAAGCCAGTGCTCATTTTCCATTCTGACAATCCTAGGGCCCTTAAGAATTATGCAAAATCTCCTCTGTGCTCTGTAAATAGAGCAGCAAAGCCTGGATGACAGCACATCTGTTTACAACACGGTTTACTGAGTATTTTAAGCTCACCGTTGAGGCCTTCTGCTCAGAAAAAAAGATTCCTTTTAAAATATTACTGCTCATTGACATGCACCTGGTCACCCATGAGCTCCGATGCAGATGGTCAGTGAGATTCACGTTGTTGTCACGCCTGCTCACACAACGTCCATTCTGCAGCCCATGAACTTTCAAGTCTTATTATTTAAGAAATAGGTTTTGTAAGGCTATAGCTGTCATAAACAGTGATTCCTCTGATGGATCTGGACAAAGTAAATAGGAAACCTTCTGAGAAGGGTTCACCATTCTACATGCCATTAAAAACATTTGTGATTCATGGGAAGAGGTCAAAATATTAACGTTAACAGCAGGAGTCTGGAAGAAGTTGATTCCAACCCTTGTGGATGACTTTGAGGAGTTCAGGACTTCCCTGGAGGAAGTAACTACAGATATGCTGGAAATAGCAAGAGAACTAGAATTAGAAGTAGAACCTGAAGATCTGATTGCAATTGCTCTAATCTCACGATAAAACTTTCATCAATCAGGAGTTGCTTCTTATGGATGAGCAAAGAAAGTGATTTATTGAGATGGAATCTACTTTTGGTGAAGGTGCTGTGGAGACTGGTGAAATGACAACAAAGCTTTTAGAAAATTACATAAACTTAGTTGATAAAGCAGCAGGGTTTGAGAGGGTTGACTCCAATTTTGAAAGAAGTCAACTGTGGCTAAAATGCTGCAAACAGCATTGCACACTATGGAAAAACCTTTTGTGAAAGGAAGAGTCAATCAATTTGTCAAACTTCACTATTGTCTTATTTTAAGAAATGGCCACAGTCACCCCAGCCTTCAGCAATCACCACTCTTATCAGTCAGCAGCCATCAACATCAAGGAAAGACCCTCCACCAGCAAAAAAATAATTATGACTTGCTGAAAGCTCAGATGATGGTTAGCATTCTTTAGCAATAAAGTATTTTTAATTAAGATATGTACATTTTAAAGACATAGCACTACTGTACACTTAATAGACTCTAGTATCGATTAAACATGACTGGCACTGGGAAACCAAAAACCTTGTGCGACCGTCTTTATGGTGATATTTGCTCAGTTGCAACATTCGCTTTATTGTGATGTCTGCCATATTGCAGCGGTCTGGAACGGAACCCACAGTATCTTCAAGGTATGCCCGTGTTACGTTATAATTCTGGAGGTTAGAAGTTCAATATGTCTAACTGGGCTGCAGTCAAAATGACAGTAAGACTGCATTCCTTCTGGAGACTCAAGGGAACAATTCATTCCCTTGTCTTTTCTCACTTCCATAAGGTGTCTGCATTCCTTGGCTCATATTCCCTTCTTCCATCTTCAAAGCCAGCAACGTAACCTTACCTCTCTGCTCTTATGCCTTACTTCTCTCTTGTAAGGACATTTATGATTACATGAAGCCCGCCTGGATAATGCAGGATAATATATCCAGCTCACGATCTTAATTTAGTCAACATCTGCAGTCTCTTTTGCCGTGGTAATATATTCACAGGTTCTGGGGGTATTAGAATGTGGCCTTTTTTTTTTTTTTTTTTTGGTGGTACGCGGACCTCTCACTGTTGTGGCCTCTCCCGTCGCGGAGCACAGGCTCCGGACGCGCGGGCTCAGCGGCCATGGCTCACAGGCCCAGCCGCTCCGCGGCATGTGGGATCCTCCCGGACCGGGGCACAAACTGGCGTCCCCTGCATCGGCAGGCGGACTCTCAACCACTGCGCCACCAGGGAAGCCCTGGCCCTTTTTTGCGGGAGGGGGGAGCATGTTATTCTGCCTATCATACCCAAGGTTTCTTGAGCAGTAACCTACACCACTGTTTCTAAATTCTCTTCCTTTTTACTTTCCACTGGACATATTTCCACCCAAGGATCAGAGGAAAGGAATTCAAAATCCATACTGGAACTGCCAGATCTCCTTACCAAAGCTCAACCACTCTTTTGTCTGTCCTTTTCTCTGAACTTCAATGGCAGCCACCCCATGCATGGGTGAACCCCTACTACTTTTTCTGTGCTTGCCCCCTGCATTCTGAGAATACTGAGAATAAATTATATAACTGATCAGACAGGCATTATTATAAAGTCAGGGTCACCAACAGCAATTGGTTCCTCAACTCTGCTTCCTGACCTGATGATACCTCTCCAGTTGCCTCCTTTCCCTTACCATTTCAGTATTTTCGTGCTTTTATCATACATCAAGGCCAAGCCAATTGCCTTCTCCTCATTGAAATATTGCCTGAAACCACCACCCAGCCATGACCAGTTCCTCCCTCCTGCCAATTCATGGGGCATCTGCACATTCTTCCTCGGAATATATATATCATACAGTTCTTATCTTCTTCACAACTTCGTAAGCTCTTAAGAAGAATAGATGAAGAAGATGTGGTACATATATACAATGGAATATTACTCAGCCATAAAAAAGAACTAAATAGTGCCATTTGCAGTGATATGGATGGACCTAGAGATTGTCATACTGAGTGAAGCAAGTTAGACAAAGACAAATATCATATGATATCACTTATATATGTGGAATCTAAAAAAATGGTACAAATGAACCTATTTACAAAACAGAAATAGAGTCACAGATGTAGAAAACAAACTTATGGTTACCAAGGGGGAAAAAGGTAGGGGGGGATAAATTGGGAGATTGGGATTGACATATACACCCTAAAGTAGATAAAACAGATAGTTAATAAGAACCTACTGTAATAGCACAGGGAACTCAGCTCAGTACTCTGTAATGACCTATATGGAAATAGAATCTAAAAAAGAGTGAATATATGTATAATATATGTATAACGGAGTCACTTTGCTCTACAGCAGAAACTAACACAACATTGCAAATAAACTATATTCCAATAAAAATTAATTAAATAAAAAGAAATAAAAATAAAAGCAGGGTTTATTTATTTATTTAGTCTTTACTCTCTTTATCCCCTAGACACTGGTCTTGCTACAGAGTAGGCCCCAAATGCAAATTTGCTAAATGCATGAATGAACAAATGAACACAAAACATCAATGCTTTCTTCAGTAACACCACCATGATAAGTTGGAAACTGACTCAGCTGAGCTTATGAAAATCAGTACTTTCCCTCAAAAATGTACTTTTAACCCAGCAGGAGTCTCAGAATACCAATTAGAAGAAAAATCTCCAGTCACTTGTAGTGACAAGATTTCTTTCTCAAACTTGCAAATTCCTGTTGTAAAAACAAACAAAAACAACCCCCCCAAAATGAGGTGTACATGAGGTGTGTGTATATGTGTGTAGACATCAATCTTTTCAAAAACAAGCTCTTGACAAAATATTGAAATTTCATGTTTTGCCAACACAGTGTAATGACAGGCAGATTCCCTAAATTATTTTATGTCTCTACATTCCTGTACTGTAAACTTTTTTTGGCAGAGCCAAAAAGGAGCAGATATAAAGTAGGTGGAGGAAACAAGGAAAGGACTTAAGGAGAGGCTTCCAAGCTAAATCACAAAAAATGAAACACCCCTTCCAGAAATGAGGCTCCACGCAGCTTTTGACAATGGTTCAAAGCTGTTACGCTTTTTTAATTCCTAGATGCGTCAGCCGAGAAAGTTTTCATTATTCCCACCGAAACCAGAGATACTTCAGATTTATGTGATCCACACCCTTGGAATCAAGGCACTAACATGTTTTGCTGGAGGCATTGAAAAGCTTAGCATCTCTCTTTCAAAAAGGAAGGTTTCCTGTAAAACAAATGAAGCCAATCACTGGTGGAGGCAGTCCAGGTTATTACAGGCGCTTACATGGCTGGGGTGAGATTGGGCTAAAAAAGAGCTTCTGCTTGTTTTTCACCTCATTTTTCCCTATTCTAAAGATTCCTTGCTATGGGCTTTGGAAGCTTCAGTGGTGGGTTAGACCACACTGTATGTTTGTGAGAGCTTCAGGAATTTAGCAAAACCCTCTGCCCTTGACTAATTTCCCTCACTCAGGGACAGATTATGATGCAGCTTCATCAAGTGGCCTGGGAATCCAGTGATGATGGGTAATTGTCCTTTAATGCCAAGGTGAGGAGCTCTTGAGGCACTTAACTATTGTTAACTAATTAAACTACATATAAACATTCACCTGCCATGGCAGAAGACCAAGTGGAGGCTAAGGTCGTCAGCACAGAAGCAGACTCATTTGGTAAGTTTCAGCTATTATGTGTATTGTCAAAGCTTATTGTTTTGTTTCTTTGGCATAAGGTTTGCTTTCATTGAAGTTACCAGGATACAAGAATAAATGAGCAACCAAGTGAATTTCCCTAAAGAATAATTCCTAACCAGAGCATATGTCCCTTTGAGGGGCCTTAGCAGATGCGTTGAGGAGTCAGGGGCACAGAGTGCAGACTGTTCTCGTATACCTCCCTAAGGAAGGCGTGTCCTCCACCTGAGGCAGCGGGTTCACTACTTCTGTTGGTGTCCTGTAGTGGTATTTCTCAAGTTTTGGGGGGAAGAAGAAATTTGGCTAAATACTGATACTGAAAAATGTTTAAATTTTAATTCTTGTATATAACAGTGGGAACCTAGACCTATTCATTGAAACTTGATATCCACCAGGTTCTCAACCATAGCTGCACATGTGAATCATTTCTGGTTACTTTAAAAATTCTGGAGCCAAAGTCCCTTCCCTGAGGATTGTACTTTATTAACTCTGGAGTAAGCCTTTGGAGTAAGCCTTTGGTGCGTGAGTGCGTGTGTGTGTATGTGCGTGTGCACTCATGTGTTTGTGTAGACATACATATACAATGTACATGTGTGTATGTATGCATACATATACAAACATATGTATATATACGTATACACATGTATGTGTGTGTATATATATGTTTAAAGTTAGTATGGTAGTATTCATGCATTGATGTTTATTTGATCAATAGTCAAAATGGAATTAGTGACCTGAAATTGCTTTTATTTAAGGGACATTCACTGACTACTTACTAAATTCAAGATGTAGTGATGAGTAAAACATGGCCTTATCCTAAAGGAATTTACAGCAACTTTCAACCATTGGAGGGATTTACAATAACTTTCAACCACTAGACAAAAATCATGTCTTACTCATTTTTGTAGCATCCCCTACATCTGGTACAGACACTGGCTCATGGTAGAAGTTCAATACACTTTTGTTACATCAATGAGTGACTTCATGTTCTTCCTGCAGCACATAGATATATATTCTGAGACTGGTTTTTTTCCTCTTAAGTCCTCTTTCTTTAGGGCCTGTCAGTGTGCTGTTATAGTTTCGCATCCTTTCAACTCTTTGAACTTTCCCTGCTCCCTGTCACCATAGAGATGCTGCACTCCTCACCTTCCCTCTCCCCGCCTCTGTTAGCCTAGCTGACTTCTAGTCACCCCTAAATCAAAGACCACTTACCCCTGGATGCCTTTGTAGACATCTGCTGTGGACCCTGTCTCTGATATGGACAACCTAAGTGCACTTCTTTCCTCGTACTCTCTTATGAGACCGTGTTTCTTTCACTCGGGACCCTTATATAAATTTGGAATTCTATAGTCAGAAATGCAATTATTTCTTTAGTATGTCTCTTCATCTCCCTCACCAGATAAAAAGCGCCATAAGGACGGGCACAGTGTGTGTGTGTGTGTTCACTCTTGCACCTCCAGAAGTTCATACAGAAAGGGCAAAAGAACTAATTGCATCCAAGAACTATTAGGATGAATAAGTAAATAGCAGAGAGAGGTCCCTTTGTCAATACGAGAGCTGACAGGCAAGGTAACAAGTGGTTGCAGGGATTAAATAGTAGAAGTGTGTACTTCCTGTCAGAAAGACTCAGGTCCAAAAGAAGTGAGAATAGGAGTAAGGGGAAAGTCATTTTCTTTTGTCCTGTCCCAGAAAAATAGACAAAATGCTGTTTCCATAGCATAAACCACACTCAGTGGGCATTGTTTTACCAACCATGCACTGGTGCTTGTGAAAAAGTCAGGCTTGGCAGTCAAGCTCTGGAGTTACTCTTCTTGTCTTATCCCCTCACTTTCATCATTAACGAATTGAAACATCTTGATTGACAAGCTGGGAAAGCAACTTCACAGCATGCTTAGGAGAGCAGGCTCAGGAAGCAGGCTGCCTGGGATTGACTCCTAGCTCTACCTGTAATTAGTGTGAGAACAGGAAAAGCTCTTCATCACTCTGAACCTCAGTTACCTTGGTTATGAAATGGGGATGCTAGCCAGCTCCCTGGGATCATGATGAGAATTAATATTAAAGTACCTAGTTCACATCCCAACATGTGTTAAGTTCTCACTATTTTATTAGTGCTCAATTATTAGTAATGGATTAATGGATTAATAATGGAAAGGGAAAAATGGCAACTAGCATTTTTAGAACACCTACTATGTGTCAGGAACTGCCAAAAGTACTTTAGGTCAAGTTGATCCTCATTACAATCCCAGAAGGTGGTTAAAACTTACCTGCAAGGAGGTTATAGATCTTGCCAATTTTCACAAAGAGAACTGGTATCTAGTTCTCCTGCTGTGGGAATGTTGATTCTTTAAGAAGCAGAATAGATTATATCTTGCTGGGACTATTTCTTATAGAATCTATGGTTAAAGGAAATTCCTTACAGTGCATTAAGACAATATTTGTATCCATGGCAACTCACTCCACTTTGAAAGCAATGGCCATTATTTAGATTTCCCCAAGCACAACCTCAAAGAATATTGAGCTTAAGTCATTCACATAGAGGAGAGTCCATAGCTTAGCATCAAAAAGTCCTGGTAGCTTTGGGACTTTAAACCAGTTCCCTTATTTCTCTGAACTGCAATTTCCTCTTTTTTAAAAAATGGGAATGATAAATAGGGATCCTAATGCCAGCCTTACCTGCCTCATAAAGTTGGACTGGTAATTGAATCACTGCCACCTGAAGCGCGGTCTGTCCAGGGACCACCATGTACCCCACGACCGACCACCAGTCTCAGCCCAGCCCACTGAATCAGAATTTTGGGGGGTGGAGCTTAGGAATATGTTTAAACACTATTCTAGGTGATTTCTTTTGCATGTGAAAGTCTGAGAAGATCACAATTAAATGATGCAATGGATGAAAAAGCATTTTGTGAATGTTAAAGCATTCATACAAACAAATGTGTTCTATTTCTGTCCAACTTTCCCCCACCCACATTCTCCCTCCTCTTCTCTGTGCTCTCTCCCTTCCCTACTCTACTTCCTCTGTTCCTCACTGTCTCCCAGCCACTTCGTCTCCTCCTCTTCCCATCAAACTGAAAATATTTCGTCTATAGAGAGCCTGTACCCTTCTCAGCCTTCATGGTTCTGAAAACAGTGGGTGTTTAGATATAATGTCCGATGAATCAGTAAATAGGCAAAGTAACAAATTGAAGAAGGGTGTCCAACTATGTTAGCATTTTTCTTTTCATACACGAAATCTTACTCTGTCTACATAACAGTTTTCTTCCAGCAAACCTCGGGTGCTTTCATGGGTAACAACTCATGCATCTTCCCCTTCCCATGATCCTTCTGAAGCAGGCAGAGGCAAGTACCACCCCCACCCTAACCCCACCCCGTTCCCAACCTGACAGACGCTGAGATGGTAACTGAGAGCGTTTGGGTGATTGCCTCATGACATACGGGAAGGAGGAAGAGTCAGAATCAGAGACTGGTATTGAGATATCTCAGCCCCTGGCCCATTGCCCTTCATTTTCAGGGACTTTGGAGTTAGGGAGAACCTAAGATGAACCCCATCTCTCTTCTTTTCAGCAGGAGATCTAGGGAAGGCTGTGTAACTTCTTTCTACCTGTATGCTTTGAGACTTAAGTTAGAGAGCATTTGTAAAATGCGTAGAGCATGCTAAGTGCCTGGTAAATATTACATCTCTTTCCCCATATTCTTTTTTTTTTTTTTTTTTTTTTTTTTGCGGTACGCGGGCCTCTCACCGCTGTGGCCTCTCCCGTTGCAGAGCACAGGCTCCGGACGCGCAGGCCCAGCGGCCATGGCTCACGGGCCCAGCCGCTCCGCGGCACGTGGGATCTTCCCAGACCGGGGCACGAACCCGCGTCCCCTGCATCGGCAGGTGGACTCTCAACCACTGCGCCACCAGGGAAGCCCTTTCCCCATATTCTTTTGGGCTAGCTCCTGCAAACGTCATCACATGTACTTGGCTGTCTGCATTGAACATATCTTGCTTGCAGGCCACGAATGTAGTCCTGCCCTTTGATCTGCATTCCTTCAACAGCTGGAGTGATGGGTTTGTTTAAGCTGAAAATGAAAAATATGACCAGCCTAGTTGTCTCAGTATGTGTTTCTTGGACTACCTGAATCAGAATCCCTGGGTGTCTGTTAAAAATGCAGACTCTCAAGTCCTGCCCAGATTCCCAGGGGGTGTATCCTAGAAATCTGTATATTTTGTAAGCACCCCGGGTAAACCTTACACCCACTCAAGTTTGAGAACTATTGCTCTAGCTCCTTTGGCTTCAGCCTTGATGGTACATTAGAAAGAATTGGGGAACTCTTA
This sequence comes from Physeter macrocephalus, assembly GCF_002837175.3. Lineage (NCBI taxonomy): Eukaryota > Metazoa > Chordata > Mammalia > Artiodactyla > Physeteridae > Physeter > Physeter macrocephalus. The sequence continues at coordinate 11,146,583 of NC_041228.1, forward strand.
AAAAGTATTGAAGCCCAAGTTCCTACCCAGGACAACTGAATAAGAATATCTGGGACCAGGGGCAGACCTCAGATGAGGGTTGAGAAGGATGGTGGAAGTGAAGGTGAGAACAGTAACCAGGCAGACTTCTTTTGCCCTCTCATTAATCCATTAGCATATAAAGTCATCTGCTGTTGGAGGAAAAAGAAAATGATGGCAAGAAATTATATACATATATTTTTAATTTTTTTTCCGAAATCAAGGGCATAACCTTGTCTGTCAATGGCATTTTGAAAAGAAGCCCTTTTCTCTCTGGATTCACTGAAGGTATAAGGCCAAAACGAGCTGAAAGTAAGGTTAAGTTTCTTCCGTAAGCTACCTTCTAACAAGGATGCTGTTCTCATATGACCAATATGCATCGCTGCACTGAGGAACACCTACCTAGCGTTTAAACATCCTGCACTTTTAATTATTATACTAGCATTTTATCAACTGTCAAATTCTGAGAAATAATTTAATATCCTCCCATCTCTATGCCACACATTTATTGATATTCATGAAGTGAGTTCCCCCAGCAGTGTCTAGACTGAATGTCAGTAGGGTCTGCCGAGGGAGATACTTTGCACAGAGGGAGGATATTAATAATGGAATTCAGAAATTATTTTTAATTTTAGTTAAATAAAGGATTAGATGGGACAAGACCACTGTGCCCTCTTAATAGTCTGAGGCATAAATAAATGTAACCAGGCCAAGTCATTTTGAATTTCAAAGATGAGAAATGATCAAGTTAATATAATTCACTTTTAGCTGATATCATCCTCATAATTATACAGGCCAAAGTCTAGGTCTATGTTACACCAGAGGATTATTTGCTTGTGTCCTTTGCAAAAGGAATAGTGAATTTGGGGAGGTAGTCTCCCACTTTCAAAAACCTGAATTGTGAAAAAGATGGAAAACTGAATTTGGCAGACATCCTTGGCAATAACCTGCTTCTCAACAAAAGAACCTGGGATCAACAAGGATGTATTGTACAACACAGGGAAATATAGCCATTATTTTGTAATAAACTTAAATGAAGTATAATCCATAAAAATATTGAATCACTATGCAGTATACCTGAAACTAATGTACTATTGTAAATCAATTATACTTCAATAAAATAAATAAATAATAGATAGATAGATGGATAGATAGATAGATAGATAAAAGAAAAAAAAATAGGGCAAGCTTCATAGTGGGACAAAAAGAGGGAGGATTGCTACATACTTAAGGATCTAACAAAGCCGTTACTATCATTGGGCATACAGCAGATACTCTACTAAACTTTCTCCAAGCTTTTCCACGCTTAACCTTCAAACAACCCCAGGAAATACGCCCAGTTATTACCTTTGTGAAGACCTCTGACTCAGAGGGTTGAGGCAATCACACTCCCCCAGCATATGGCCCTTTTTATTATTTATCTCTACAGGCCCCCCCTTTAATTCATTTATTTATCCCTTTTTATTCCACACCCCATTCCCATCCCCCCGTTCCACAGATAACCATTCCATTGTATTCATCTGTGTGTTTTCTTTGGATGTGGTCTTACATAATGTGTAACGTGTGTTTCTTTTTCATTGGAGCTTTGTTTTTCAGTGCCATTGATGTCACTCTGTGTACCTCTAACACAAGGTGTATATCTGTTAGCTCTATTTCACAAGATGAAGGAACTGAAGCTTAGAAAGTAATCTTAATTGCTTTTTTTGGTATTACGTATTTACTCTTTTTAAATTTTTATTTTATAGTGGAGTATCGTTGATTAACAATGTTGTGTTAGTTTCAGGTGTACAGCAGAGTGATTCAGTTATATGTATACATGTATTTATTCTTTTTCAAATTCTTTTCCCACTTAGGTTACTAAAGAATATTGAGCAGAATTCCCTGTGCTATACAGTAGGTCCTTGTTGGTTATCTGTTTTAAATACAGCAGTGTGTACGTGTTTATCACTTCCCTTTGAAAACATTATGTTGTTTGTTTTTCACCAGAACCCTGTGAAGTGCAGACAGGGTAAGTAACTTGTCCAAGATCGCTATGCTAGATAGTAGCAGAGTTTAGATTACAGCCCACGTCTGTCTGACCCCTGAACCTGTGTGCTTTTCAGTTTTTGATCTAATGAGCTATCACTACTAGAGCCTTCTGATTTACCTCACTCTTCAAACTCCTTGCTGTCTTATTCTTGTTTAGTGGGATGGAGGAGGGGCATACCTTTTCTTATCAAACAGTACCATGTGGGTGATAAGGTGTCTTGTGGAGAGAAGCCTGCTGGGTTGTGTCAGTTCCAGTATCACCATGGCAGGTACTAAGGTGATTAGTCCCATCTAAACCTATGGGGCAAAGTAAGGGTACACAGGCAGTCTCTCCTCTCAGAGTGAATTTCTGTCAAGGTCTCATGTTGGAATGATGAAAGAACCATGGCCTTCTTTCTCCAAGGCTGATGTGATGCAATAGGTCTGGTGACAGGAGGTTTTCCTTTCTGTAGTTGCCCTTGGACTCTTTCTGGCTTTATCTACTGAGATTATGTAAAGCTCTTTGTATGCCTTGGCGGGTGGTTCTGGGAACTCAACTGTATTGTCCTTGCTGGTAAACACTCAAGCAGAGTGAAATGAAGCATCAACTCCCCTGAATAACTGCTGAAGATCAGAGGGCTAGATCACTAGACCTGGAGTCTAGTTTTGTGGACCAAAGTTCTTGTACCTTGATTAAACTAAAGATGTGAAAAATGCACTTGTATGCTTTTACAACATTTGTCTTCAGCCATTTTTATATCCAGCCAGCCATTTTGGATGAAGTGCATTTCTTGACATCAAAAAAAGGACAGAGAAGACATTGACATTTTAGAAGCATCAAATGGATTTTTCCAACTCTAATACAACTTTGAAGGGTTGTCTTGTGTGGGAAAAAATGTGGTGAATTTTAGAGTAAAATAAAATAAATATCTCAGCCTCAGTTCTTCTTTCCAAGGTGACCTTGAGTGATTTACTTAACCTTTATTTCCTCAGACATGAACTGGAGACAGTGACATCCATCTCGCAATGCTATTATGAAATACTAAGAGAAAGTGCATATAAAACACCTGACACATTATGAGACATTCATTGAACGTTAGGTCATCATCAGAAAGAAGAGATTGGCAAATATTTTAGTGCCTCAGCTCATTTTAAAGATTTTTCTAGTTGAAGTTAAATTATAGATTTTTTCTTTGCCCTTTCCATTCATTTTGGTAGAGGACAGCTTAGCTGGGCCTTGCAGCGTTTGGAAGGTCATCCTGTGCATGAATTTGTTTTGGCATTTATTTCTGCCTTCTTTATTTTATTTTATCCACTGCCAAGGGGGCATTTTGATCGTCACAGAAGCCAAGTGATACGAAGCACTCCCTCTGAGGGCCATGCATGCAGGAGTTCTGTGAGAATCGCCTCCTTTCTGTCTGATGAGGGCTGACTTTCTTCCCCTTCGTTGTGTTTCTGAGGGATTTTTGATGTTTTCCTGGCCCTGTCAGTTTCATTCCTTGCCCGCCTGATTCACCAACACCACGAGGCTCTATCAGCTCAGACCCAGAAACATGATGCCAATGTTGTAGAATCCGTTTGGACATGGTAACATCTAGTCTGAGTCTTACAGGGGACTATGACTAAATTATTTTAAAGCCTAAATGGTTTCTCTGCCTGCCTGACACTTGATTTCATTACTCAGCCTCTTTCCCAGTGATAGGGATTTTGCTCACTGTCCCTTGAAAGATATCAGTCACCTGAGCTCACCTGTCCCCATTAGCTGTACTTTTGATCAGTGGCTCCAGAATGAATCATCTGAAAATTTCTACTGCATTAAGCAGAGCCCCTTTCAAGTTGTCTAGCGATGAAATGCATTATTCAATAAGCTCTGTCCTCTCCAGTGCCCAAAAACATTTGGGAGAAGGAGTGACTCTGCTTTAGAAGAGACTCTGAGAGGATCATATGTTCCTAAGAAGCATGTGTTACATCGTGCACTGAAGAGAGGGCAAACATATGTAATAAGTAAGACAAGTTAGAATAAGTTGGTGGGGGATTGAAACCTTAGACCTAGAGCACTGTTCTCTCCCATGTGGCCTCCTACCAGTAACCCACACACCAGGGAAGCTTGTCCCAAATACCAGAGCACTCTCCTCCCCCTTAAAGATTCTAATTTTGTATGTGGAATCCTAGAGTTTGCCGGTGATCCTGACGGACACTGACACTTCGAGAATCACTAATATAGAGACTCTATATACCTTACTTTCCTCAAGGACCATATATTAGGTTTCATTGTAAAATTTAATTCAATATATTTCCAAATAAAGAAAAAAAATGAAAAGGTTGCTGTGGTAGAAAAGGAGATAAACTTAGAACTTAAGCAGATGTGGTTTTAATTTTTAATTTCACACTCATTAGTGTTGTTTCGAAAATAACTCTTGCTTTCCTCCTTCTGGGAAAAGTGTTAGGATTGTATTTCTCTGGCCTCTTGGAGTTAGGTGTAGCCAGGGGGAGCTTTGGCCAACAAAATGTGAACAGTGATGTTTGACAACATTTGAGATGGGGCTGGTCAGCCTAGATCCCAGAGTGGCTATGATGAGCAGAGAACTCTTGCTAACCTGCAGTGGACATATACAGTGAGTGAGGAAGAAGTGTTCATTGTTTTAAGACATTAACATTTGGGGGTTGCTTTTTACTGCAGCAGGACCTAACCTAACCTTATTTATAAACACTAACTCACTATGTGACCTTAGGCAAGGTAGTTAAGATCCCTGAGCTTCATTATCATCTCAATTGAATGAAAAATGCAACGTCTGTAATTAAAGGTTACTGGGAAAATTAAACAAAATTGTGTAAGAGAGGCCAGCCTAGTTCCTGACACATACTAGGCAATGACTGTGTATTGGTTTCCTTCCTTGTCCCCGCAGTCTTTCTCACCAGTATGGGCATACTTTTGTTCATAAAGAATAAACCCTTATAATATTTATGAACGTGTTCCTAGTAGTATCCTACGTCCAGTAGGAACTTCTTACAAATAAGTAAGTTAAGATTTTTGAAAGGACACTTAAGAAGATGTAAACATTTATTCTGTGACATCAAGCAGTTCGGTCAATCAGTCAGAGTAACAGAATCTTGAAATTGGAATATTCATTGAAAATTGAGGGCAATCATGCCATACACACAGATTGACACATACTGAGATGAATAGGACAAGTAAGGCCATCTCTCTATTTTCAAGAAGCTAATGGTCTAGTTAGGGAGGCAGAAAAAAGAATCAGAATTAAATGAACTTATACAATGATGCTGGTGCAGTAATACAGGTATGCAGAGAGCAATGGTAACAGAGGAGAAAGAATGATGAATGTACAGAGGTAGCCAATGATGACTTCATGAAGACTGTACTTAGTCTGAGCCTTAAATGACAAGAAGATGCCAGGCCAGTGCAGGAGGAAGAAAAAGGCACTCCGGAAAGAGGCAAAGATATGAATGGCCGTGCTTTGAAGAATGGTGGACCATAGGGTCTAGAATTTAAAGAAAGAAATGGCCATCAAATTGTAAAAGATGAGGGATGCAGGTAAATTAGATCAGACTGTGATACTTGGAAATATGGCTAAGATTCAGTTAGAAAAATGGCATAATCAAACTTGTGTTTGGGAATAAGACCTTGGATAAATTACTGAGACAGGGAGCACATTTGATAGGTTATCAAAATTTCTTGTGGGAGAAATGATGAGAACTTGAGTGTGGCAGTTACCCTGGGAATAAAGATAAAGAATAGAGATAAGAAGTTAGACTAAAGAGCTAAATCTGCGTAGAATCAACTTGATTATGTTACCATCTTTAACATATCAAATTGACATGTTATACTGAATGTGAGAGACAAAAAGAAGTTTACAAATACAGTTAAATTTCCTAACTGGAGCAAATAGATGGATGATGTTGACATAAACCAAGACAGGAAACACAGAAAAAACAGAAACAAACAAACAAAACCAAAAAAACTCTTAGGTTGGGAATAATATAAATTCGGTTTTGGGTTTTTTATAAAATTATTATGTAAAATATAAACGTATGTAAAATATATAAGCAAGTTATGAATCATAGTAAGGAAAAGAATACTTGTGAACTCACTACACAGCTAGAATGTTACCAATAATATTGATGCTTTTTTCCAATCCCATCCCGCCAGCCAGAATCATTCCCTTCTTTTCAGGTTTTACCATTTACATAATTCTTACACAATAAAATGTTTCATTTTTCTATAACAGATAGGATTTCATAACTTAATTATGTCACTCAATTGTATTGTTATTATTATTTGAGATTTATCCAAGTTGATTTGCATAGCTATCCTTTATTCATTTTCCCTGCTGTGTAACAGTGTATTGACTGGCTGTACTGTCCATGTCTGTACATTGATGTATATAGGATGTATATATTGGCAGTACAATCAATAAATGTATATATATGATAATACAGTTTCTGTTTATATATAAGTTGTATATACTACAAATTATCCCCACTTCAGCTGATGCAGATAAATTATTCCCAGTTATTTTTCTATTGCAAATAATATTGCTATAAATATTCTTCTGTGTATCTCCTGGTTTTGATAATTTTGATCCTGAGGAACACATTCAGGTGTTCTAAAGGTCAAGGGAAGCATCTGAGATAAATATATGAAGCTGAATATCTTTGAGGAATAATAAGTGGTACTTAAAGACCACCAGCTTGACTGATATGATTCAGCGTAAGCATATAGAAGAAGGCCAAGCTTTGAAATCAAAGTCCTCACAAACACTAACAATTAATATATGAAGGTATGACATTAAATGAGTCGTCTAAGAGTAAGAGAATAATCAAGAGAGAGTCATAGAAGGGAAATCACTGGAGGAGACTTTAAAGAAAGGCATAGCCTATACTTTGGAAAGCAGAGAACATTGGGGTGGATTTGTTTATTGTAGCATCATCATCAGTGACTTAGTGAATAACAGTTCATGGAAGACAAGAGGAGAAAATCAGACAGAGTGAATGCAAGATGAAGAAGCATTACCAGGAGATACTAGTTTTGAAATAAGCTTGTTTGTTAAAGGGAAATTAGAGTTGGACCAGAAGGTTAAGGAATATTGTGGTTCAAGGAAATATTTTGAGAGACATGAACATATTTATGGATGCAGGGAAAAACATTGCTATTTAAGAATCATGGGAGAAATGGAAAAAACTGGTATAGCTCTGTCCCATAACAACAAAAACAACATTAGAGAAGATATATTGCTTGCTCTCCACATACACTCTTCTAAATCCCTTGTATTTAGCCTTCACAACAATCCTAGAAAGAAGATATTTTATTATTTCTCTTTTTATTATTACTCCAGCTGCTTTGTTGAGAATACAATGGAGGGGACCTAGAGTAGAAGAAGGGAGATAGAAGACTTTGCATAAATGTAAGTTCAAGATGATGGTAAATTGAATGAAGAGGAAGTAGTAAGAAGAGGTTGGATTTGAGATGGTTTTTGAAGGTAGAGCCAGCCAGATCATTGATAGATCAAGTGTAGGCTGTGAAGGAGAGAAATTAAAGATGACTTCAAGCTTTTGGGACTGAATAACTAGAAGGATGGAGTTGTTATTTATCAAGATGAAGAGGACTGTGGGAAAGCAGTTTGGGGTGGAGGAAGATGAGAAGCAAGGTTTTTAATATGCTAAGTTTGAGATGCCTATTAAACACTCGAATGGAGATGGAGAGTAGGCAGCTGGATGTACAAATCTAGAGTTCAGGTGAGAAGTTAAGGCTGGAGATATAAATGTGAGAGTCAGTGTATAGATAATATTTTAAATCATGAGACCAGATAAGATCACCAAGGGAGTTAGTCTAGAGAATGAAGAGGTGAGGTCTAAAATTTGAGCCCTGGGGTAGAGAAGATGAGGAGGAACCAGAAAAAAAACAGATTGAGGAGTAGGAAGCATCTGGGTAGGGCATGAACAAAAAGAGTAGTTCCTGGGAGCAAAATGAAGAAACTATTTCAAGGAGGAGGAAAAAATTAACTGTTTCAAAAGCTTGAGTTCACATATGAAGAGGACTGAGAAATGACCATTGAATGTAGCAGTGACCAACTGCTAAATTGAGGGTCTCAATTTCTCCATTCTGATGACTGACTATAATTTCAAAAAAGCAGGAAAAAAGACTACATTCAGCTCAGTGGAAGCACTTTTTTTCTCCTGTGAGTCAGAACCTTTAGTTGGTTCATTGATCAGAAGAGTTATACTTCGCTTATCTTTTGATGTAGATCTAGAGTTTTTCTTTGCATAGAAATAAGTTGCCTAAAAGCAAATATTTGAGTTTCTATTTCCTTAAGTTATAGAAGAACATGAAGACACCTAAAGCCATTTTAATGCAGAATATGTCTAGATTTTTACAGCCCCATCCAAGTATTCTACAACTGTGTTACCTACACCTATGTCAATAGGAAAAAAAAAAAAAAAAAAGGCAAACCACCCTTATTGAGTCTTTCCAAAAGGTTCATCTTAGTTTTCATGGAAACAATTCTTTTTTTTTGTACCCATATTTTATCAATTTATAAATAAGTGCAACATGAATACATAGGTTTGGGAACAAACACAATTCTCTCTTGGTGAGACTGGTGGAAGTAAAGGAGAATTAGAGACTAGCTGTTTGCTGGCCCGGAATGTCAAGCATGCCATGGGTAGCAGCCGGCACATTTAATACCAGGAGAGTAGAAAGTTGCTAATTTCAAGAGAAGAAAATGGAGTCTATTTAGGAAATATCCTAAATTGTATTCACTTACAATTTATACACTAACATTCTGATTTATAAAAATAAAAATGAAAAATCAGCAACAGTACTTTTATTGTCCTTGCCCTCACATTATCTCCTGAAACTTAAATCCAATCTTTAATACCAGGAGAGTAGAAAGTTGCTAATTTCAAGAGAAGAAAATGGAGTCTATTTAGGAAATATCCTAAATTGTATTCACTTACAATTTATACACTAACATTCTGATTTATAAAAATAAAAATGAAAAAGAAATCAGCAACAGTACTTTTATTGTCCTTGCCCTCACATTATCTCCCGAAACTTAATCCAATCTTCTTACAGATCCCAGGACTTCCCTCCTCTTCCCTCCTGTAGGAAGCCTCCCACTTGGCAGGTGCTCACCCTCCAAACACATGGCTAATGTGCTTTTCAGTTATCATTCCTGGATCATTAATTTCCAGTCTTCTCTGTTTTATTCCACATTTGAAGTGTAAGCTTCTGAAATATAAGGTCTAGGCCAGTCTTTTATTCTTAGGACCATGAAGATATATGGTCTCATTTATAAGTATACATTTTATTAAGTATATTTGTTACTAAAATAACAAACATCCACGTGCATTTTATGCTTTATAGTGTACAAAACACTCTCACCCCCCCCCTTGTTCATCAATCTAATAAATCATTATTGCACAATTTCTGGGTGCCCTACGTGATCCTCTACCTAGTCAGAGAGAGCAGAAAAGGCCTCTCTGAGAAAGTGACATATAAACCAAGACCCAAATGTGAGAAACACGCAAACTTGCGGTAGAGAAGGGAAGTATTCTTCAGGTCCTCTAGGGGATTGAATGGAGCATGTTGGAAACACAGTAATAAAGTATATTGAGTGGAGGGAGAGTGGGAAGAAGTGAGGACAAGTGGGCGAAGGGGAGGTAGGTCCGGGTAGGCCCTGGTAAAAATTTCTATTTTATTCTAAGGGAAATGGGGAACTCTTGAAGTGTTTTAGGGAAGGGAATGACATATTCTAATTTACATTTAAAAGTTCATCCCGGCTTCTGATTGGAGAATGGTAGAAGCTAGAAGATCAGTCAGCAGGCTAATGTGGATTAATCTCACAGACCTGTTGAAGCCAGACACGAAAGAGTACATCATCCTGTACTATACATTGATGTCTATACATTGTAGATATACAATATTCTATGCATTGATTTGTGTGGTGTTTTATGTTTTGTTTTTTTTGGCCACGAGGCATGTGGGATCTTAGCTCTCCCGAGTGTGGTGTTTACCAGTAGTCCAAGCGGGAGAGGATGGTGGCTGGACTAGTGTGGTTGAGGCCTTCAGTCTGTCTAATTCTTATTGTAAACTGTTAAACAGGGAGAGAGGAATGAGGTTATTCTTCATGTTATAGAGATAAAGAAACAAGTTAGAAGGACCAAACGCCCTACTTAAAATCACAAGCTAGTTGCAGTGGACCTAGGTCCCAAGTTCAAATTATTCTATTTATTTTAATTAACAAAGTTGTATGTATATATATATAAAAGTATGTCTATAGACATACTTTTGTGTATATATATATATATATATATATATATACGCACACACATACTTTTATACAAAAGACTTTTACTCAACCATAAAAGGGGAAAAAATGAAAAATGACTGGACATGTAACAACATGGATTAATATATATTATATATATGTATATATTTGCCAAAACTCATTGAATTTTTTTTTAATTCAGAATATATAAATGATTTACTAAGCATATAGGGTCAAAATATGACAGTGCTGAGCTGGGAATCCAAGTTTTCTGAAGTCAGGTAATAAAGCCATAGATCTTGGGCCTGAAACTACTAAAAAATCCTAGCTTCTGACCCGTGCTCAAGTGTCATGACATGCTAGTAACAAGGCCTAACCCTCTTTGGAGACATGAGTAATAAAGCCTAGAACTCAAAGATATGTCCCACGTGGACAATATAAGCATCCTTCTAGAACAAGAGAACCTATGCTGAATATTGGAGAATTTTTCAGGACAACAGAATGATTTTAGGTCCTGGACCATGTGAGAAAACTTTTCTAAGAAGTGCTCTCAAGATCCAGAATGAGACAAAGAACCAAGACAGTTTAAAATAAGCCTTGTAAAAGGACTGCATTAGCTTATCAGAATTTAGAGTCATTCTAATGACACCTTTGACAATGGTGTCCACATGATTGATACTGCTGAGCTGATAATAGGACACGATGCCCTTACAGGAATGGCATTTTGGCAAAATGTAATATCTTCTGACTAACAGGTCATTTTTTATAAGATTCTATTCATGGATTGCATACTTATACAATCTCATTAGCCTGCCATTAATCATTTCTAAGTCTGTCTATATTATATAATTTTCAAGGTCTGAATCTGCGTTTATGAAAACAGTGTACTACATTTGTATAGAATTTTGGTATACAAAGCATTTGGGGCCTGAGTCCTGAGACAACCAGGAGGAGATGAGAGGTGCTGGCTGCTTTACCATATCTGTACGTCCTTGGGTGAGCTAGAGCCGTGGAGGCCGGGTGCATCCCGAGAAATCTCAGTTTGAATGATACCAGAACAACTTAAGGGATGGAAATGGTCAAAGAGGCTGGCTTTGAGGGTGATATTTTTGTGATCATCTAAGCTCTCTAATACTGTGATTTTGTTATTCATTAGAAACTAACTAGTACTCAATAATGTCACATCTCACGTTAGAATACATTAAGGAGTATCCTTGACACAGGTGTGAGCAACCTACAGGCATAAAGTGAACTCTTACCTTGTCCTGTGGTATTTGCCTTATGCACAACATTCCAAACCAGGAAGCTCCTGCTAACTTTAAAAATGGATGGATCAGAAGGTGAAAACAGAGGAGAATTAATGAACTCCTAGACGGAAGGCATCCAAGTTACCAGAAAAATCACATGGGACAGAGCCAGAAAACTAAGTCTTATTCTGGTTCTGGTTCTTTAAGTTATTCAAACCCAGCATGGTAATTCATTTTATTACCCTGTATTAATTTACTATGGGTGTTGTAACAAAGTACCACAAATTGGGTGGTTTAAACAACAGTAATTTATTGTCTCATAATTCTGGAGGCCAGAAGTTCAAAATCAAACTTTCAGCAGGGTTGATTTCTTCTTGTTTTGTTTTTAAATTTAACTTAATTTTTTCCAGTTTTATTGAGGCATAATTGACAAATAAAAACTGTGTATAGGTAAGGTGTACTATGCAATGTTTTGGTGTATTTATACATTGTAAAATGATTATCACAAAGTAACATTTCCATCACCTCACATAGTTTCCATTTGTGTGTGTGTGTGTGTGTGTGTGTGTGTGTGTGTGTGTGTGTGTGTGTGTGGTGAGAACACTTAAGATGTACGCTCAAGCTTCCCTGGTGGCGCAGTGGTTGAGAGTCCACCTGCCGCTG
>NC_041228.1:11158923-11202108 GCF_002837175.3 Physeter macrocephalus
CCGCGACGGGAGAGGCCACAACAGTGAGAGGCCTGCGTACCGCAAAAAAAAAAAAAAAAAAAAAAAAGATGTACTCTCCTAGCAAATTTTAAGTATACAATTCAGTATTATTAGCTATAGTCACCATGCTGGACATTAGCTCTCCAGGACTTATTCATACTGCATAACTAAACTTTGTATTCTTTGACCAACATCTCTATATTTCCCCTACCTTCCAGCTCCTGGAAACTACCATTCTACTCTGCTTCTCTGAATTCAACATCTTGCTGCTGTCACCAGGGTTAGTTCCTTCCGTGGGCTGTGAGGAAGGGACTTCTTCCAGGCTTTTTCCTTGGCTTATAGATGGCCATCTTCTCCATGTTTCTCCTCACACTGTCTTCTCTCTATGCACATCTGTGTCCAAATTTCCCCTTTTTATAAAGATACCAGTGATATGAGTTCAGTCCCACCTTAATGGCCACATTTTAACTTGATTACCTCTGTAAAGATCCTATCTCCAGCTAAAGTCACATTCTGAGGTAGTGGGAGTTAGGACTCCAAGATATCAATCTGGGGGACACAGTTCAACTTTTAATATATTATGATCATTTGTTCTGAGAAACAGGTATATTTACCTCACATTGTTATTTAAAAATTAGTCAATGTATGTAAAAGCACTTATAGTAAGCTGAATATTTCTGTATGAAAATAAGGCAGTAATGAGATAGCTACAAAGATACATAGTGAGAGCTCTCTCTTTACTGAGAACAAGCCTGTGCCTGGCAGAGTTCTGTTAACTCATTAGTCTTTACAATCCCCCGTGGAGAGAGATGGTAGCGTTACCCTCATTTTCAAGATGAGGAAGCTGAGATACAGCAGGCTTGAGGAACTTGTTAAAACCACAAAGTTTGTAGGTGGTGTGGTCATTTGCAAGCCATTCCATCACAGGTCAGAGCCTGCAGGCTTAATCCTACCTCTCCAGTACAGTTATTAGTAATAGAATCACCTTTAAATTTTCGGAATGAATATTGTTACAAAGATAAAAATAGATATTAAGGAATAAAAATAGAAATTATTTCTATAGACAACCAGGTAAATGGGAAAATAGTTGAATATGTGTTCATATGGCAGATAGATAAATGTAGTACTGTATATAGAGAAATAGATTAAAATAGGTGAGTAGAGAAAACTGTTAACTTTTGTTTTTCTTGTAGTGAAATTCCAATTAAAGCAGTAAAGTAGAGTGACAAAGAGCAAAGCCTTCCTTCCCGGATTCAAATCCTGACCACAGCATTTATGAGCTTTGTGATTTTGGTCATGTTACTTCTGTGCCTCATTCCTCATTTTAAAAGATGGGTGAGGTAAAAGTACCACTTTCTAAGGTTGTTATGGTAATCAAACATACTAATATTTGTAAGATACTCAGGAAAAAATGCTTGGCATAAAGTAAGCTACAGAATCAAGGCAGGTAATTCCAGGGCAGAAATAAAACTTGAACTTCAAAATTCTTATTTGAACCCTCCCCTATCTCTTAACATCACTTAAACTTCCAAATTCTTATTTGAACCCTCCCCTGTCTCTAACATCCATCCCATATCTTGATCAAAGGATAACTGGGAGGTTGTTAATATAGTATAGTAAACTAGTAGCAGTACTTCAACCTGCAAATAAGTTGGGATTTTTCTAAAGAGAAGGGAAACTATTTTAGGAGCTACTCTGCTCTGGGCTTGTATATACTATACATATATGTATATGCTATCTCATCCCTCAGTGGTTCAGAGGGCATAAGCTGTTAATAAACCTATTTTAGAGATGATTAAACTGAGACTTGCCCAGGGTTATACAATCTTTGACTCAGGTGCTATACCCACGTCTATTCTATCCCAAGGCCTGTGTTACTTCCCACTGAATCAAGTAATCTGAAATACAAGCCACATATTCCTTTCTTTGTATCTCTTCTTTAAATCCAAAATTATGGATACTATTACCCCCAAAGCACTTGAATTGATCCTGTACATCACCGAGAGATTAAATTACAAGTTATTGAGTTGAAAATAGTAATTTCTTCCTCCAAAGAGATGGCATCTTACAATTTTTCTGACAGCTTTTTCCCTTTCCTGGTGAACTATCATTGGGGGCTACCCAAAGAAACCTGTAACTGCAGATTCCCGATTAATCTATTTTCTTTAAATACTGCTTGATGATGACAGAATGGTCCGTGGGGACAGTTTTGCAATGGATGTTTTCAACAATGATAGGAACACAGAACTAAACAGAGTATCAAGAGACATTTAATGCAGTAGAGACATCTGGTCTGTTTTTGAGGCAGAATTAGCATAAGATTATCATCTGATTACTATTATCACCTCAGAAATCATTAGAACCCATAAGGATATCTCTGACTGCAGAGGTGGGGAGGAAACCCTGATGGAGGGAAAGGAGACTTCAGCCTCATAGTTTAATTTCAGAGAATAAAGCGCTTGTGTACCCTAATCTAATCTTGATGTACTCCGTCTAGTCCAAGGCATATGAGCATTTAGGGAAAGGATTGTGAGAGGCAAAGGAAGCTGAAGCACTTTGGACTGAATCAGAGAAAGCAGAGGTACATTTTCCAGACTGATGGCTCAAAGGAAGACACATGTTTTAATGAAAGGGGCCATCCTATACAAGAAGTACCATATATGCCCATGAATGAGCAAAGGGAATTCCAAACATGAGTACCTAAAGGAGGATGAAGCCTCCCAGGGGTCTGGGAAAATGGTAGGTGATACTGAGTTTTAGTCCCAACTTGATCCCTGCAAAATCCTAGGCAAGGTCCATCTCCATTCTGCTGGAGCTTCTGGGCCTCATTTGCAAAACCCAGGTCTTGGATGAGGTAGGCTCCCAGGACTCAGCCACTTCTAACTTTCCTGCCTGCTGTGGCTTAGCACAGAGAGCTTCCAAGATCTAAAAAAGCTTTCTGGTTTGGCTCTTCAGAACTAAATTTCCTCAAAAACAGGGAATCATGATTTTTCTTACGTCTTTCAAAATTTAAGTCTAATTTCAAATACGTAGTTATGTCCTAGCATTTTTTGACTGAATGGATTTAGTATCAAAAACTCTAAGTTCAAAGCCCAGATGTAAGTGCTATGAGCACATTATTCAATCTTCCGCAGCCTCAGTTTACTCATCTGTGAAAGGGAATGATGAGATCTGTCTACCTATAAAATAGTGGGGAAAGGAAAGATCATTAACATTATCTTCTAACTGGTCCACTATTATGTGCCAGGGGTTTAATCCTCACCATCTTATTTGATTCTCACAGCAACCCAATGAAGTAACCACTGCCTCTGCCAATTTCCAGGAGTGTCTTGCTGACACATAGAGAGATTGGAGCTAGGACTCCCAGCCATGGGTGGGCGATTCCAACGTTCAGGATCTTCTACAACATAGCAGTCTTCATCTCAACAGAGTGAAATGAGTTAATCGGGGTGACAGCACTTTATACATCATGATATGCTTCTGCTGTGTCATATAGTGACCATAGAGCATGGTCTTTGGGGTCAGACTGAACTGAGCGCTTTTGCCATTTACAAATGCCACCCTTGGACAAAGGTTTGAAGGCACATTAGCCTCAGTTTTTTTTCGTGTCTAAATTGGAGAAATTAATATCTTTTTAATCCTGTGGCTTTAGCTAAAGGTTTATAATAGGGAAGGTTTCCATTCTATTGGCCTCCTTATCTTCATACACAGGGAGTTTTGCTAAAGTTTTACTCCTGGCTTCCATCTGAACCTCCACTATCAATCCCAATAAGGGGTGACTTCTCTGAGTGAGTGAATGTGGGAGAAGAAATTGGATACCCAGTCCTCTCTCTCTTCTCTCCCCCATTTCCCTCTCTCTCTTTCTCCTTCTCTCCCTCTCTTCCCCCTGTCCTCCCCCTCCTCTCTCTCTCCAAGGGGACCAGCCCTTCTCCTCAGCCACATGGTACTTGGACAGCCCAGGCTCAACCTCAGCAGGAAGAGCTCAACTGACCAGCTGAGGCAGTGCCTGAAGGAACAAGTCTAGTGAGTTCAGGGGTGAAGTTCATGGCTAGATAGCTAAAGCCGTGTCCTCAAATCAGTCATAGGTAACAACACTGACATTAAAACAGAGAAAAAAAATAAGGTCCTTCTGTCTGGTTCCTGGGTTTTATTTCTCATTTGGTTCCAAACTGGGAGACAAGGATATATATTTATTGTACCTTTCCCACAGCCTCAACAGATTAAATGAGTTAGTACATGAAAAGCATCAATCATAGTGTCTGTAGCATTATCAGTGTCTGTAAATGTTAAGTATGACTATCAGGCTTGACTGTGTGGCTTCTTGGGTTATAGGCACCAGAGGAATTCCTGGTAGGGCAGGAAGAATGGGAGTGGGGTGGGAGTGGTTGGAGGATGGGCTGCTGTGTGGCCCATCCATATGGCAGGTACTTTGCAAACTGCATTAACTCTGCTTTTTTCTAAGAGTAGTGCTGATGATTTGGTTACACATCAGAATTCGATGGCGTCCCACCTACTCTGATTCTATCCTGAAGTTCAACAGTACTTCTTCGAATTTTAGGTCTACATGAGGCATGAAAACAGGTTTTTTTCTTAATTTAATTGGCTTATCTATGACTATAATTATTCCAAGAGCCTAGCATGGTTACCTTAATAGATAGACCTAGATTAGAATCAATTTTAGACACACATGAAATAGAAGTGAGTACTTCCTGGGGCCGAGTCTCACTTTGATGCTTTTAAACAGGATGAGATGGAACATTTAGGACCCCCGATGAGTTTTCTTCTGTCTCTGTATCCCCTAGTAAAGATGGTACTGCACAGCATTCCCTTACCTGCTCGATTTTCAATGCTGACCCTGGCTTATTTTGATTGTCTGAGAAATCCTGGGCCACAAGCTGGTAAAGCTCATTGGGATGAAGACACAGGCAGAGAGGAATTTGTCATAACCTGCAGTCAGAGGTGGACCTGTGGTCTAGGAGGACATGAAGCATGTACACTTGGGAGACTCTCTTAAGAGAAAGAATACAAAATTGTGACTATAAAATGAGAGGCCCTGGAACTTATGCTTCATTAGACTCACAGCAAACCCACTTCTGCCCACTGCCACGGACTGTGTGCATGACCCAGTGACTGTGTCCAGTTGCCCCCTTTTATAGCCTCCCCTGGGGCAGAAATGCTGGCCATGAAGCAATTTCCCCTCAGAACTATTTTCTTTCATTTGACACATGAAGGGGGAGCTCCTTCTCCAATTTCAAATAGGAACATTAAACAGCAGGTAAGCACAATTTCTATCTAAAGAGAGTTTCCATAGGACCTTTGCAAATGCTTCCCTTGTTGCAATATGCGTAATGCATCTTCTAGAAATAGAAATTCAGTATCTAAAGATATTGTGACTCGGGATCAGTGTTGTCAGTTACCAATTGCCAAATTGAAGAAAAAAAAGAAAAATTCAGCAGATTACCAAGTGAAAGAAGCCCATCTGAAATGGCTACATACCGTATGATCCCAACAATATGACATTCTGGAAAAGGCAAAACTGTAGAGAAAGTGAAAGAATCAGTCGTTGTCCAGGGTTAGGGAAGAAGGAGAGATGATGATTTTTTTAGGACAGTAAAACTACTCTGCATGATGTTACTATGTGTTGAATACATGTCATAACACATTTGTCAAAACCTATTAGAATGTACAGCACCACGAGTGAACCGTAACCTCAACTATGGACTTTGGGTGATAATGATTTGTCAATGGAGGTTCATCATTTATAACAATGTGCCAATCTGATGGGGGATGTTGATAATAGGAGAGGTTTACCTCTCTAGGTACGGGGGGGATGGGAACTCTTCGTACTTTCTGCTCAACTTTTCTGTGAACCTAAAACTGTTACAAAAAATCAAGTCTATTTAAAACCAAAACAAACCCAGACTTAGGTAAGTAGAGACTTTATTTGAAAGGATTATCACAAGAGGGAGGATGGGACTGTTGCAGTAGGGGCAGCTGTCTGTAGATCTGCATCTCAAATCTCAAGCAGAAAAGAGGAATGAACGAGGCTAGAAAGTACCCAGTAGGAAGGTGAGATGAGAAGGTGGAGATGGTCTGATTGGACCGTAGATCAGAGACTGTTTTACGCTGAGGGCAGCCTGTTCCTGGGAGGGGCCTTTAAAAAGGGGACTGTTGGCTCGTTCGGATTGAGAATGGATCAAATTTCAGGAATCTGAAGGGAAGATATAAAGCTTAAGCAAACTTTGATCTCATCAAGTTAATGGGCATTTTGTTGCAATTGATCTTTTGGGACAAACAGTTCAGCTAATCATTTGTGAAGCAAAGAATGGGAGTTGGAGGAGGTGTGTCTGGTCTTGTCACAGACGAACAAGAGGGCATCCATGAGTCTTATCTAACTCATCTGAGGAAGCGTGGTTCTTTGCAGTAAGCCATTTCCCAGAACCCAAAAGCATCGTGAGGGCAGGGGGCAGGTAGGGGGAGCAGAGGTGGGTTCTTAATCTTTACGCAAGGCTCATGCAAAATTCAAAATTGTCACAATCTAATTGTTTGCCATGAGAAGGAACAGTTTTACACATGGATCTTAAAAGAGTCCTTGGCCCATAAAATGGAAGATTTTCCAAGGGTCTTCTGCAATGGAATCCCTGTTCTATTTCACACTATGGGCTCTAAGGCTTAGTTTCATCATCTGTAAAATTCGGCTCATATTATTCACTCTGCCTGAAAATTGTGAGGTTAAATGAGGTGATGCAGCGCCACGTACTGTTGAGTGTGTTCAACATGTTATTTTCTCCTCTTCTTCTCATTATTTCCACTGACTGGGCGATTTCCCAGCATGGTCCAAAGCCGCTACCAGATAATGATCTGATGTGTAAACCAATCCCTTCTCTCTGGTGGAGGGATTGCCCCTGTTTGCAGTAGCAACGTGTTATGTGTATGATGTGATTTTCATGAGCTAGAACCTTTGCTTGAAGTTCTCTGGATGCTTCATTTCATCCTGAGTTAATCTCCAAGAGGCAAAAGGATGAGAAAACAAAGGCAGGTGAAAGGGCGAGAGCAAGTAATCAGGATGTCATGCCCTCGTGTCAACTAGGTGAAGAAACATCTCTCGGAGAAATGCCTCAATAAACTACAAAGAATTGATAGAATAATCTCAGAGAGAATGCAGATACCAGCAAGCCTGAGGCTGACAAGTAGAAGAGTAGAGCAAGTGAAAACAGTGTAACTGCTGCTAGCACAGTAGAAGATGCAGATGTTTGGGGTTTTGGTGCAGTTGTTTTATTTTGGAAAACATAGGTCTTAGCCTAAGTGAGATGGTTTCAGGAACTCAATAAGAACTGTTCCTCTAGCTAATCCTGAAGCTACACCAATACACCAATGAGAAAAATAATTGAACTAAAGATCTAGAAAGAAGCTGACTCTGGGAGGAGTGTTATCTGTTAGTCATTCTCACCGTAGTGAGAAGTAATTTATTCAAATTGTTTTCCCTTAATACCTAACATTTAGTTGAAATCAACCATTTTTTCAGTGAAGTTGATTAGAGAAACTTCAGCATTCCTTTTAAACAATAGTTTTCACTTTTAGCTTCTTCTATCCAAAAGCCAAACAAGTTGGTTTGAGCTGTCTCTGCATTTCTATTCATGAAAATTTGGAGAGTAAATGACCATACATTCTAGTTGGCCTGAGACAGTCCCATTCATGCCTGTTGTTCTAGTGCCCTGTCTGGTTTAGTATTTGTCCCACAGTTTTCCTTTTGTGAATTGAAACGTTGTTTTTAATGTGGATTGAAGTAAGTCAGAATGGGTTTGGTAGCCACCCACTCTGTTCTTCCAGTCCCTGCCATGGTCTCATCTGAGGAGAGCAACAGTGATATCACAGACCATCTGAAATCCAGGATATTCAGATCTGCAGAAGAAATGTCAGCATCTACTTCAAAAGACAGACGTTATTTCAGAAATCCTCTGTTCGAGTGAGTTGTGTTTACGTACATTATAAAAGCATGACTTTTCATTTACATCAAATGGTTCTATTTTCTGTATTAATTTTATGTACCTTCAATTCCACATTTTCTTGTGCACTTATGAAAACTGAAGTAATTGCTATATATGTGTTGGTTCCATGAGCACAGGAAAAACTTAGTAAACTAAGAAGTGATGTCGGCTTTATATTAGTGTCATCAGAGGCTTTCAATAGAATATCCGTTAAAATAATTACAATAATTATTTGAGTCTTTTGTGCAATTTATGGAATCAAAGTAAAGCGTTTGGAAGTGCATTCTACCAATAGTGAGATATTCTACATTATTGTGAATGCTATTGCAAATTCAGTAAAAGAGTTCAACATTAAAGGTAAGAGTATTGGGTTTTTTGGTAGTAATATGAAGACAAATTTTGGTGGAGCATAGCCTTAGTGTATTAACAATATACATACTTGATCAAGAGACCTATGAAGAATTATTATTAATTTTCTCTCTGTGATAATGACATTATGGTTATATTTTTTAAAAGCAACCTCTGTCTTTTAAAATACACACTGAAATATTTATTAGTAAAATGTTATTATGAGATATGCTTCAAATAGACCAATGTTAGAATGAGGGAGTATGGATGGATACAAATGAAGCAACAGTGGCTATGAATTGATGGCGGTCGTAGGTGAACAATGTGCACGTGGGGACTTACTGAACTATTTTACATATTTTCTTTGAGTGTTTGAAATTGTCCATAGTGAAGAGGAAGGAGAGAGAGAGGAAGCGACAGAAACAGAGAGAAGCAAAAACTTAAGAAATTTTAAAAGTTTTATGATTAAGCAGATGATGAGTTAAAATATTGAGGATTGCAGTGTGAAATCAGACTTTAGAAATGTTGGATCCTTTAAAGAATAATTTAGGAATTGTATCAAGTATTCTATAAGAGTATTAAAGCTCTTTTGTAAATAAATTTTCTAAATTTGATTGCATTTTGTTCAGAATCCATTGGAAATCTTTAAATAATCAAAATCTATTATCAGTTTCTTATGATTTTTGCAAATGGTATTTAGGATACCCTGTATATTAAAGGTCTTGAATCATCACTGTCACTACCTGATGATCATCATTCTTCATTATTAAGGACACGTATAATCCTTTGAACTCTTCTGGTTCCTTTATGGCGGGAAGAAACAGGCTTACTCATTTGAATATGAGTGATGTCGGGAGAAATTTTTAGCGAAATTCCAGAAATATCCTCCGGAATCCTTTTGATTTGTAATTGTTGTTGTTTCAGTTTCAACTACTCCAGTGGTGATTGAACTTAACACAGTTTGTGCAAGAAAACAATATTAGTATTGTTATGATTATTGTTGTTGTCATAGAAGTAATTTTCTGTAGAGAATAGATCTTTTTATCTGATTCATTATTTTAGTGGCCCTCTGAAAAGTACTTTCTTTGTTTCACTTCTGAAATAGAACTTAGAAAAAATACCATTAGTTGAGACATTCAGAAACACCTGTAGTTTCATACACTGCATATAGAATAAAGCCCCACAGAATTATTTATGGAATTTCCTAAAAACATTTGTTGAAAAATAAATGTATTTTACTTTATCATCATATCACTTTCCATCTATTATTTTAACTCCTTTTTTGGTGGCAAGAAAAAAAAAAAGTTTGACCAATGGTATGAAACTTCTGTTTTATGTTATCAAAAATACTGCTAAATATCACAAAGTGTAGTAAAATGAAGTATTGGATCAAATATTGAATTATTTAAAAATCACCCCTAAATTATAGAACTTTGTTTTCAAGTCATGGATACCGAAATGTAAATGTCTTGTTAATAGTACTAGCTTCATATTGTCCTTGCTCAAGGCACCAATAACAAGTAGGGCAAATTTCAACATTAATGATAGTAGATATAGTTTTGCATATCAAATAGTCTAATAATTCAGGACTTTTTTCACTGACTTCTTGTCATGTATGATTATATCATTTCTGTTTTATATACCTCATAATATGGCTGATAAAGCACTTGTGCCCTTCCAAGTTCTTATTCTTTACATCATTTTTGTAATCGTTAATCATTCTCTGCAGGAATATTTGAAAGATAGTTGTCCATTTTGAAGTTTACCTAAGGTATTGCTAGATAATATTTTATCTAAATCAGTCTCACCAGGGACACATAAACTAGACAGTGTTATAAGATGCTGATAGTGACTGACTGAATGAGGCTGTCTCTGGAAGCCTCTTCAGATTGTGGACCTTCTCCTCTTCCCCAGGGGTATCTTCTCTGTTTTCTATGACAGATGATTGTCTCTCAGATGAACTAAGAGCATTGATGCCTATGTGTAATTAAATATAAATAAAAACTCAATTTGCTTTTTTTTCTTTTTCTTTTAGACAGCAATAACTAAAATTTAAAAAATTTTCTTTATGACACCAAAGGATCATTTTTCACTGTTCATAATGACATCATAATTTAGATCAGAGGTTGGTTTTTTTTTATAAAGGACAGATAGTAAATATTTCAGGCTTCTTGAGTCACACAGCCTCTGCTGCAACTACTCAATTTTGCCATTATTGCATGAAGGCAGCCATAAAAGATATGTATACAGATGAGCATGTCTGTGTGCCAATAAAACATTATTTGCAAGAACAGATGCAGGCCAGGTTTGTGCCATGGGCCATAGTTAGCTGACCTTTGATTTAAATGATAAATCACGGGGCCAAATTTGGATTGAAAGTTTGGTTTCAAATTTGAGATTTGGAGAGACCTGATTTATAGGGAGGACTTGAAAGAACCTGCAATTTCTCAGAGAACAAAATGTAAGGGTTCAATGAGTGAGAGCTTGAGAGACCTGTAAGAGTTGGAAGTTGAAGTAAATAACTATGATTCTAGTGCTTGAGGACTCTAAGAAAATAATGAATGGTAACAAGGGCAAGAGTTAGGCCATTTTGAGGGTGGCTGACATGCAGTGAAAGTAAGATTTGTTGAAGCTGGGATGGTCTGGGAATGGATGGCCTATTTGAAAAGTTGTGGAAGGGACGTCTAAAGTTCCAGAGAGATTATCTAATCTATCCCTCTTGGATTAACAGATACTTTAAATTTTAAACATTATAGAATTTGTGCTATTTGAGAAGTTGAGGAGATAACTAGACAACTGGATATTTTAGTAGACACTCTTAAGACAAACTCCCCAGGGGCTAGTCATTCTTCCTTCCTAGGTGCTGTGGCAATAGTGGTAAATTACAGCTGGGAAACCTTCCTTTAAAGAATTGTGTGGTCTCTGCCTTAGGGAGTTTATAATATAGAAGAGCAAATAAACAATGTACAGTTAAATTGTGTATTATTCAGCTTGGGCTGCCGTAAAAAAAATGCTGAACACTGGGTGGCTTACACAAACAGACGTTTATTTCTCACAGGAGGCTGGAAAGTGCGAGATCAAGGTGTTGGCAGCTTCAGTTCCTAGAAAGGAACATCCTGACTTTCAGACAGCTAGCTTCTCCGTGTTCTTCCATGGTGGAAAGTGCTCTAGTGGTCTCTCTTCCTCTTCTTGTGAGGACACAAACCCCATCATAGTGTCCCCACTCTAGTGATCTATTTAAACCTAATTACCTCCCTAAAGCCCCACATCTAAATTTCTTCACATTGGGGGTCAGGGCTTCACCATATGAGTTTGGGAGGGACACAGACATTCAGTTCATAACAAGCTGTCACATTCAAAAGTAAATACAGAGTACGAAATGCACTAGCAAAAAGAATAAAAATGGTGATGTGATGGAGTTGAGTTTAAGAGGGCAGTTCCCTCAGGGGTCATCAGGGAAGTCCTCTCTGAGAAGGTGGCATGTTATCCAATATATATAAATTTATTTTGGGCTGTGTTAGGTCTTTGTTGCTGCGCGCGGGCTTTCTCTATTTGCGGCGAGCAGGGGCTACTCTTCGTTGTGGTGCGCGGGCTTCTCATTGCGGTGGCTTCTCTTGTTACGGAGCACGGGCTCTGGGCGCTCAGGCTTCAGTAGTTGTGGCTCGCGGGCTCTAGAGCGCAGGCTCAGTAGTTGTGACGCACGGACTTAGTTGCTCCACGGCATGTGGGATCTTCCCGGACCAGGGCTCAAACCTGTGACCCCTGCATTGGCAGGCAGATTCTTAACCACTGAGCCACCAGGGAAGTTGTTATCCAATATTTAAAAGGTGAAAAGGAGCCATGCATTGCTTGGGAAGACTATTCCAGGCAGAAGCGACAGCAAGAATGGTGGTCCTGAAGCAAGAAAGAGCCTGGCATGTTCCAGAATCTATCAGAAGGCTGCTGGGGTGACAGTAGAGGGAACAAGGGTAGAAGTGGCATAAGAAAAGGCTGGTTCCCCAAATTTCTTGAGACTGACTTTTCTTTTCAGTCCCAATCCAGTTTGCTCATTGTGTCTGAAAATGGCATCTTTTTTCATGAGATTTCATTTCTTCCTCCTTTGAAAAACAGAATATAGTAGCAATCAGGAAGCTGAACTCTGAACCAAGATGGCCTGAGTCTGAAAAGTAGCTCTGCTCTGCGCCAGCTGTGTGCCCTGGGCATCAGCTTCCTTATCTATACAATGGGGATAATGGTATTTACCGCTTAGGTGGCTGATGTGTGCAGAGCACTTGGAACTGGGCCTGTCGCTTATGCTAGTACAGTGTTAGCTTCTATTAGACCACACTGTGAAAGAGTTGCTACTTGAATAAATCATCAAGTTTTCATTCCTATCAGGCTCACCATGAAAACAGTTCTTCACTACTCCCCAACCTCTCACCAAACAGCTGACCTCAAGTGGTGACCCTGATCTGCAGGCATTCGCCCTTCGCTGCATTGCTGTAGGGTGTGAATGCCAACATGGGTCTGTTGTGGCCTTTGTCCAAAAAAGATTTATTTTCACAAGTGGCACTAGGATGTCCTGTCCTCAGACACATGGCCACAGAGTAAGGGCATGGGACAGGAGCCCTAAGAAGGTTATGGTGGCTCCAGTGTAATCAGTTCTGTACAAGGGCTTTTCCCTAAGGCATTTGTACACTGAACCCTCAAGATCCAGACCTATGCAAGTCAGCTCTTTGCACTTGGAGCTTCTGTCTTTGACTCCCATCCACTTTTCAGAGAACTGTGAATTTAAATGAACTTTGCAGCCACTTCCTTCTGACCTTGACCTTTTCACTACAGTAAGACTAAACTGTTTTTACAAGCTTTCATCTCCATCTGAAAGTCTCTCCTCTTTTTCTCCCATATTTACCTCCTCCCTCCCACCATGACCCCCACTGTGTCTGTTAGCATGTCTTGCATTTCGGGGATTAATTCAGCTGGCCTCTGCTATAGGAAGCCCTCCCTGGTACCTTCCTCCTTCCTTTGCCCCCACCAGGTGGGTTAAGGTCCCCTCTCTATTATCCTGCACATACCTCTATCATAGCAGTTTTATACACTCTTGGCTGTGTGTTTTTCTTTTCCTCTAGAATATATGTACTTTGGCATCAGGGTCCCAGTGACTGGATCTTACAGAACGTTAAATCTCCGACGTCTGCCTTGGTACCTGGAACCCAGATGCTCAGTAAATGTTCATTGAATGAATGAATGATGATTAAATAAGCTATCTCCTCTAGTTTCTTCTATATAGCAGATACCCCAGCCCCCTAATTCCCCATCCTCTGTCCCTGGTTATCCCCACACAGCATCCCATACATCTCCCACACATCTCATCTTTTCTTCTACATGCATATCTACCTTTGAGCTGATCTGCTTCATTGTTAAGCTGCTCTATTTTTAGAAAAAAAATCCTTTGAGCAGAAACTTCACTCCAAGCATCTTCTAGCTTTGGGGATTAACTCTGCCATCTGGAGCAAAATAAACCTACTGATTCCTTTATAAGATCATCTTTCCCATGTGTTCTTTTTTACTATTCACCTCAGGAAAACTATCCAGTTCCCTTGATTGTATATTCATTCACTCACTTAATTCATTAATTCACTAAATCATTTATTCATTCATCCATTTTTTTGCTTACTCCGTTAGTCCTTCATTCTACAAATATTGTAAGTTCCAGTGACACTCCAGGTACTTTTCCAGAATTGAAGATGTGATGTTGAACAAAATAACTACAAACCCTAGCCTTCCACTTGGTGTTTACAGTTTGTTGGGAGGCACATTTCAATACAGGGTGATAAATGCTTTGATCAGAGAAATGTAAGGCAATAGAAAAACACAGAGTGACACCTAACCCAGACTGGAGGAGGGAGAGGGTGATTCCCAGCGGGCATGACATCTAAGCTGAAGCCAAGTAGGAGTCAACAGGGTCAATAACGGGGCTGGGAGAGTGTTTCAAGCAGAGGCCACAACGTGTGCTAAGGTCAGGGTGTGGGGCAGGGGTATGGGAGGTGAGAGAGAATAATGGACTGTTTCAAAAACTGAAAGAAGAGTGATGAGCTGAGGCATAGAAGGCATAGAAATGCCATAGCTCTGTCAGCGGAGTCAAAGAGTTTAGATTTTATCCTAACTGAAATGAACATCCACTAAGTGTTTGAAGAAGGGGAATAAAGTGGTCCAGTTTGCATTATACAGAAATAACTTGTTCCCTCCAATGATAGGGTTTTCTTTTAATTTCCTGACTACTCCTTTCTGGATCTCTCAAGTCTAGATTTTCTAAATATTGTCGCAATTTCTGATTCAGAACCCAAACTAAAATTAGGTTACGGAACTGAGACCCGAATGTCCCTGTTTAGCGATTCAAACATGTTTTTCTAAGGATGTGCTTTCTGACATTAAAGAAAGCATCTTCGGCTCTTACTTGGGTCCTGGAAAAGAAGGCACCTGTTTCAAGGAATGTCCAGCCTCTTGGCAGCTGCCCCTCCACGCTGATGACATTAAGGATGTGGCAGATTGAAGAGGCTGATGATGCCACTTGGTCAAACCATGTGACTATTTCCATCAGCTTTATTTCTGCAATGTCCTGTGCCCACAGAAGGGACACAAGATGACTTTATAATTCCTTGGCCATATTAAGATACAGATACACCCAAGGCCTTAAAAGCAAGAATATAATTGAAATGTCAAATGGGGACTTGATGACCTAAATTATGTCCCACAAAAGTCATCTCTTGCTACCATCTGTGTCCTCTGAGTGAGGTTTCTAAACAGAGGTGACTCAAACCACAAACTTTCAAAAAAGGGAAAGTTATGACCCTCTTGTCATCAGGACAATTATGTAATGGTATTGCTGAAGAAGCAGAGAAATGAGTTGGCTTTTCTCTGAGGAAGAGCTAGCAATGACACAAAACTGCCCAATCCTAGGTGGTCCAGGACCATGCATTACATTTCATGCATGTTTACTGTCTTGTCTTACCTCTACATTTCTGCTTCCCTTGCCTCCTCTGCACCACCTCTTTACTGTACCACTGACGTTCCACCCCCGAGTTCCAACCTCATGAGATGGTTTGCCTTTCCTTCCACATTCTGATCACTCTGGCCTCCATCCTTTTTTTTTTTTTGCGGTACGCGGGCCTCTCACTGTTGTGGCCTCTCCCGTTGCGGAGCACAGGCCCTGGACGCGCAGGCTCAGCGGCCACGGCTCACGGGCCCAGCCGCTCCGCGGCATGTGGGATCCTCCCGGACTGGGGCACAAACCCGTGTCCCCTGCATCGGCAGGCGGACTCTCAACCACTGCGCCACCAGGGAAGCCCCTACCTCCATGCTTTTTGATTCAGGCTGTTATCTCTTTTAGGACTCCTCTCCAGCAGCAGGAGTAGGAAAATATTGTGCTTCAATAGAAAACAGCACATTGTTTAAATTCCAAATTATATGCTTCTGGTCTTTCATTGCCTTGGAGCCATTTTACAGCTCTGTAAACTAATAGTAATGCACATAATTTATAAATCTTCTCCATGGTTATGTGAATTCTGTCCAGTGGAGATTTAGTTGATTTCCTTCCCCTATGGAAAAGGCCCGTTTTTACCTTCATTCGCCCGTTTGTTTCTATATTCCTGATATATAAATGTATCTTTTTTTTTATTCCCCCCTCGAACTCCTAACAGTTCATCAGTTTCCTCACTGATGAGTTAAATCAAATCTTTAACACATGTTCATATTTATGTCAGCATGAGAGTCCTAATTTTACCTTTTTTGAAAATTATCTTTTAATAGATGATAAAAAGAGAAAGGAACAAACAATGAGTTTCTACTATAATCCAGAGGAGGGTAGATGCCAGGCCATGGGATGGTGTTTCCCCTGAGACCACCTTATTACAACCATTTGGATTGTTATAAACTGCAGATTCCTGGGCTCTCTAGGATGAGGGGGGAATTTGCATTTTAATAAGTCAGTGTTCAGATAAGTCTAACAGCCACTGTGACCAATGATAAAAAGTAGAAAGAAAACCTCTCCAGTACCTTAAAAGCTACTTGGCGAGATAGACTAATGTAGAGATTAAAGATAAAACTACCAGTGAGAGCTAAGACTGATGTATAAGTTGCACAAGTAACTGGAAATGCATGTATAAAGAAATTTAAGTGAACCAAAGCAGCATTTCCTGTAAAAAATCATGGTAAACAAAAGGATTAGGAGGATGTCACTCATATACTCCCACCCCACCCCACCCCTTAAAAAATAAGACATCTTATTTTTTAACATAGACTGGTATGAAAATTTAAATTAGTAAATAAAATTAATAATAATGTGTTTACTTTTAAAGGAAAATAGAGAAACCAATGAGCTCTCTTTTTTATAATTAATTTTTATTAGCAATATGCTTTCTGTTAACTGATTAATACAACAAACATTGCTTGAGTGTCAGCATTGGGGATATGAAATTAAGGCAAAGTATCTTCTGTGTTAATGTTTTTATTGCTTTATTAAATAGAAGCAAATAGACCCAAGGTACAAAATAAAACATACTACATGTGAGACTGAAATTATTGGGGATGGCTTTAGGGCTATAATTAATGTTATCATTTGACAAGCTTTATCCCCCAAATACTGTGGTGCTAACCAATGCGCTTGGGTCACAGCATTTTATTCCCAGATACAATATCAGAATCCCATAGTATAAGACATTTCTACATGGAAAGTGTGAGCTAATGGAAACTACATACAGCAAGAAAGGCTAAGGAAGTGCAGGGAAGTGATCAATAAATGATGTGTGATAGTATAAAATCAAGCACAAAAGTGAATGCTAGGAAAGTTCAGAAAACAGAAAAATTAGTAAGGCAAGGCCAGAGTAGAGTAGAGTAGCTTTCCAGGGAATAGGAAGCATCCTGGAATATAGGAAATACTAAAGTCTGAGGATAGTTTGAAAGGGAGTAACATCAGATTGGAAAGCTTGTCCTGCAGAGTCATCGTGGATGTAAGTCCAGAAGTGAGCCTGAGCTGTCTGCTATAGAAAATATCAGTGAGCAAGACTGCTCCAGCAAAGCTGAACACCAAACACCCTTTTGTTGTGCATCACCTGCCTGCAGACCATATGCCAGGTGCGGGATCCCCTGAGGTAGATGGATACCCCACTGCTACATTGATCTTTCTTAGGTAGCTCGGTAGAGGGGGGAAAGCTTCACCCCAAATACCAGCTACCTCCAAACCTCTGGATGTTTCGTGTCATGTATTCTAAACAGCTGGTTTGATAAAGCTGTTTTTACTTCACCTGGATGTTGGTCGTCAAGCCCATCATTAACTTCTGGGAGTTCCCAAATCCTCAGGGAGGTCAATGAGCAAATACTCCTGCCTGCAGTCAGAAACAGGTTCTGAGCCCCACATGGCAACGTGCTGGGATTTAACTGGAAGTGGCTTAGCTCTTGGGCTTTACTGTGGATTGAGTCTACCAAGCTGGAAGGTTTCATCCTGACTTTTACTCCCTCCCTAAGGAGATTTTATCAAATGTCTCCATTAGCCATACAAGGACTTTCAAAGTTGATATATCCCACTTAGTTGCTAAGGGCAGCTTAGTAGCACGATTGTGACATGTACTGCTGATAGACCAGGTTTTGTAAATGCTGTTAATTAAAATTATTTTTAACACTAATTACACTGAAAAATAGATTTTCTACTCATTCAGATATCTGCCAGTGGATACATTTTACCCTCTGAAGGAATTGATTCCATTCAAAGTTATCTTCATTTTGCCTTCATGATGTCAAATCTTTTCATCTTTTTTTTTCTTCCTCCCCATTATTAGGGTCTCCTGACCTCAGAGATAGGCACATCCCTGACACTAACCCCTGAGACATTCTCTTCTGGTACAAATTCATTACACTTTTTTCCTCTATCCGTTTGCACCTCCTTTTCAGGATCAAATTAATACATTCTTTTCTCATTCATGCGATAGAAAGCGGAACTTTCTACCTCTTGGAACCTTTTGGCTTGCTGATCTCAACAACTGCAGAATATATCTCTTCTACTCCAAGTACTTTCAAAGACTTTGTTTTTCATACAAGGAAAGTTCTTTCTCAAGGCAAATTCATGACACCTTTTTCTTCCATCTGTTTGCTTTTATCTTTTTTTTTTGTATGCATTTCATCTTTTCATCTAGACTGAACAATCCTAGAGACTACAGATCTTAGTTTGTATTTCTTTCCTACCCCTTTGCACTCAGCCTGATGTGTCCATTTAACAGACTCAGTGAATTTTAATGGATTAATATCTTGGGAGAGGTGAAGAGGTGAGGGACCATCAGCTAACCTGGGAGATAAATGAGCTGCAGAAGTTGTGACTATCTTGTTCAACATTATACTCTCAGGGCTTTGAACATCATCTTGCAAAGAGCAGGGGTGAATGAAAAAATGTTGAATGTATAAATGAATGTAAGATATAAGTTTCTTAGGTACTACTTTAGACCAACCTGGGTTTATGTGGTAGAATCATGGCTCCGAAAAATGCTTACATCCTAATCTCCAGGTCCTGTGACCGTTAATTTGCATCACAAAGGGGACTTTACAGATGTGATTAAGTCAGGGATCTTAAAATGGGGAGATTATCCTGAATTGTTCAGGTAGATCCAATGAAATCACAAGGGTCCTTGTAAGTGAGGGGAAGGCAGGAAAGTCGGAGTTTAAAAACGGTGATGTGACAACAAAAGGGGAGGTTGGAGTGATGTGATTGCTGGCCTTGAAGGTGGAAAAGGACCACAAGCTAAGGCATGCAAGCAGCCTCTAGAAGCAGGAAAAGGCAGGGAAACAGGCTGTTCACTGCTGCCTGCAGAAGAATGCAGCCAACTCCTTGATTTTACAGTAAATAAGACAATGCTAATATTTTACACATTTTAACGGTCCAATAGTAAATCCTTCAGTATTCATGGGCATTTAGAATTCCGTGTCACCAGAAAGTCTTCAGGAGATAACATCTACTTTGTTTCATATCCTCAGCTTGATTGAGGCATTGCACGTACTAGGACACTTGCTTGTTTTTCCCTTAAGGCTGGTCCTCCAGTCTCTGCATGTGGGATCCAGTTCCTCCAAGAATGCTTACTGCCCTCAATAGTCCCCAGTCCTTCTGCCTCCCTGGGTCCCGCCTCTAATAGCTCCTCTTAAACTTACTCTAATTCTAAAATTACTGCAATTCTAGAATTAGGTTTTATTTTTCCTCATCCTCATGGCCTTTCTCAAAGCTTGCGAAAATTTTTCTTAACTGCACTGACGCTAGCTTTTTCTCCATTTCCTATCACTTCTCCCTTTTCTTCTAACTATAATAGGAGTCACAAATTTTGCATTTACTGGAACCAAAATGTCCGCAGTTGCCAAAAAATATACAGATGTAAATTCTCATGTAATTAAAATCTTCATAAGGGAAACTCCCAGCTGGGGAGGGGATGCTGGGCTCAATAAATTGCAGGTCCCTTCCTTTCTTCCCTGCGGTCCCCAGATCAGCCTTCCAGCAGATGCACTGCCAGCTCTCTGCAGCTACCTGGGCTCTGCTCTGGGGACTGAGAGATGATATTATCGGGTTTTAATTAAGCTGCCCCTCACAAAGTGGATGAGTGGCTTAAAAATCTTCCTGTAAAGAAACTGCAAAACACTAATCATGCAAGACTGAGCAACAACAAGAAAATAGCAGAGCTGGCATCACTCCTAATCCTGCGACGTTTTATTATCCAAATTTTGAAGGAAAAGTAAGGATGATCAAATCAGACCTGACAGGAAGTTAGCCCCAAACATTGACATTATCAAGAAGTCTGTGTGAAATATGGATTTACACTCACTCACACTGACTGTGAATCTCACTTCAAGTATATCTGTGCCTTGAGATATTAGCGAGTGACAGCACAAAGCCATCACCATGAGCAGAGCATTCAGTAAGCAAGTATGAAGAACTTGAGGATGAATGTTAACAGGTTTTTTTTCGGGAATGTTTAAAGTTATGCATTACTCAATCTAATATTTCATGAAATTTGAGAAAACTTAATGATAATTTAGAAGCTTATACTTTGGTTTTTAAATTGACTTTTAAAAGATAAAAAGTCATATATCACTGTGGCTGTATCCTGGTCCAGTGAAAAAAGCTGATGTAATAGATGGAGAACAGCACGGTAACAAGCCAGATGTATTCCTTTGTCAACAAATACTACGATGTTGCTAAATATTTAAAGAAATAAACATTCAAACAGTTACACAACAGAATGTATGTTTTACAGTGGTATAACAGTACAAATGTTTCCAACATGTTTCTGTTTATAGAATTTTCTAGATTCTCATTTAATATTAAAGCATATGAAAAAAATTTTTGCATGCAATCCTAGAAAGCAAGAATGCCCTCACACACAGTAGTTGACTTAAGAAAACACAACGCTTTATGGAAGAAGTGCCTAAATTGTAACCATTGTCAGAGCAGAAGCTCTTACATTAGAAGTAAAGGGAAAAAATTTTGTTAAGTTTGCATAATTAACACAAAGAGGGCACCACATTTAAAAGTTTTTTTACTGCATAAGTTATAGAGAAGCTATTGTATCAAAGTTTAAGTGGAAAACATTAAAAAATGCTTTGCATATGGAATGCAATTAATGCCATCAGTGTCTCTAAAACAAGAAAGAATAAGTAATATTTTCCATGAGGTAGGAAATGACCACATCTTTTTTACACTACGGATTTTATTGTGGAAATTACCTCATGGCAAAAATTTTAAAGGGGCTGCAGAACAATAGACAGATGTGCATTTCTTTTTTACAAAAAAGGCCAGTGTTCCAAATTTGCTGACCTTCTCTGTAATGAGAAGTGATTGTTGGTAGCCAGCAGATACATTTGTAAAAATAAACCCACTCGATCTGTCCCTGCAAGGTAAAGGTGGCATTTCACAGTGAAAGAACTGCTCTCAAGAGAAAATCATACTATGAAGAGAGCATTTGGAAAATACGTATTTGAAAGGTTTACATTATTATGTGATTTATTTATTTATTGAGTCAAAAAAAAAAGCCTAATTGTGCTAACTCTGGTTTATCTTTTAAAACACACATCAGGCATGATCCTACAGTTAGTCTCCTCTGATCATCCTGTGAGTTAGGTACCCCTGTCCTTGGTTCCTCTCCTTTAGCACCCTGTACACATGCTAGTATTACACTTATAACATGATATTAGATTATGTTACTTGTATGTGCATCTCCTCCATTAGACTGTGAGTTTATTGAAATCAGGAACAAAGCAATTGTTCTACCAGGATGAGAACAGAATTCCTCAAAGATGCTCTGTAAATATTTGGCAATTGGATTTTAAAAAACAAATATGCAGTAGACCAGCAGACTGAAATAATTGGCCAATATAATATACTAATACTGACAATATCAGTAATGATTATCACAACAATGACCAACACTTGAACTAGTTTATGTTTACTATGTACCAGGCACTGATCAAAACACTTTGTACATATTTTCTTATTTAATATCCACTACAATCTTATAGGCGTGTACTATTAGTTTCCCTAATTTATAGATGTGGGTGAAGGAAATTGCCCCAAATCATACAGTTAGTTGTCTGAGTTACAATCCAGGTGGTCTGTTCACAAAGCTCGGGTGCTATAAAATGGGGAAAAACAAAGTTTGGCACCTGGTTTCAAAAAGAGAATTGCAAACGTATAGATTATGTAGAACCAATAATTATAATAATAGAATGACGATTACATATTAAGGACTCTTGATATGATACAAATGATTCTACCTTAAACAGAGGAATTTATGTCCCATGAGGTTACAGATTCTAACTTCTCATTCTGTATTCTCAATGACATATAGTATTGGCTCCTTAAACTGTTTGTAGAATAGTCTTTATTCTTATTGTAGAATAAATAAATGAATGAATATTATGGTCAGGGGCTTCACATAGTTGATTATTTCACATCATATCACGACAGACCTACTAGCAGTCCCAATGCGAAGCCTAGAAAACATTGGCTCAGAAAGGTCCAGCACTTTCTCCAGTGTCAGACAGCTGGTGGATGGATGGCCCCATCCCTTCCTTCAGCCCACACTGCGCATCCAGAGTGGTACTCTCAGCCTTGTTTATCTCAAGTGAAGAGGGGTATGACTAACTGGAAAGTATCCAGAACAATGTGGCCAGAACGCTGAGTAGCCTCATAACCACGTGGCATGACGAACAGCTGAAGAGACTGAGAGCATTTGGCCTGGAGTGAAGGAGGCTCAGGGAGATGGAATCACACCCTTAAAACGTTTGAGGTCTCTCCTAGTGGAAAAGGGATTAAACTGAGGTAATGTAGCTCTAGAGGGTGAATCCAGGAGTGCTGGGAGGAAGTGAAAGGGAGACAGGTTTCATATAGAAGAAAGAACTTCCTGGTATTTGGAGAGGTACTGTAGGGGGAAAGATCATCTTGTAACATTCAAATGACCAGTTGCCAAGAAGTTGCAGAGGAAGTTCCTACATCAGGTGGTAGGTGAAACTTGCCTACTTTGTGTCTCATAGACTTTATGTGATTAAATAAGATCATGTGGGGCCAAGGGAGGTACTTTATCACCTATATTATGACATTATAATAATTAATTGTATATAACTAATAGTTAATAATAGCAGATTATTACTATTTATTACTCTTCATTCCAAATCGCCACTGTGAATGTTGTTTGCTCAACTAAGAAATGATGATAATAATAGTACTTTCCTCATGGTGTTGAGAGGATTCAATGACTGGAAATCTGTAAAGTACTGAGAATGCTTCCTGACACATAGTTAAGCATCTCATTTTTACGATCATGTCATTAATAATACATACATACATACCATTTATTGGACTCCTCCCATGTACTACACACAGCTTTTAATTTAGACCTCACTACTTCCCAGATGTAGGAATTAATACCTTTATTTACTAGGTAAGAACACTGAGACTGTACTCAGTACACCTACTGCTATTGTTCATCTTCCCGTTATCTCAAAACAAACCTGCTTGATAATTTATGACAAAGGAGATCAGTAAGTTGCATTCTATCTAGGTGAGGAGTCTGAGACAGAGCAAATCAAACACCGATTTAATCCTGGGCTGCTGCTTCTTTCCCTGCTTCCTCCTCTTGAGAACAAGGCCTGTGAAATGCTCCCTTGCTCATGGGAGTTTGGTGAGAAAGGAAAGTGCAGCAGATCTTCCTCCTTGTTGTCAAGTTTCAGCTATCTGTGGGTTAGGAGGAGGGGGCATAACCTGAAGACACTGGTATAGCCCTCCAGGTGGATGCTGGTACAGCCCTCCAGGGGATGCTGATACAGCCCTCCAGGTGGGTTCTAGTACAGCCCTCCGAGTAGGTGCTGGTACAGCCCTCCAGGTAGTCTTGAGCCTTTGCAGAGGAAAGGGAGGTGAGTGTCAGCCAGAGTTCACCAGGATGGACAGAGTTCCTCAGACCTGCTTTCTAATTGCAATCCTATCACTTAGGCAGGTCATTTAACCTCTTTCAGCTTATTCCATTTGTTTATAAAATGGGGGCAATAATGTTCACTTGTCAGGAGTGCAAAGGAATGGAAGGACATGATGTGTTATTAAGCACCTGTTGCAATGTCTGTCAGGAGCCCCAATTAAGTCAGCCCTCTTCCTGTGTGTTTCTGCTCTTTGTGGTTTTCCATCATCACCTCCTCCATCAACATTCACCCTCACTCCCTCGCCTCACCTCCAGTACCAAAGAGCAGAGAAACTCCGCACCTGAAGTTATAATTTGGAACCTCAACCCAACGCAAGCACTGTTGGGGTCTCCAGGAACTTTCCAGAAAATAGAGGGTTTGAATGGGGCCAGAAGGAGCTTCCTAGACAGCCAGTGCCAGATGATTTAATAGGGTCATCACAGAAGCCCAAGAAAGGATAAAACAGCTGTGCTTGAAATTCCACCATGCCAGCGCCCCTCCTTTAGCTTGAAATTCGGGATGCCTATTAAATGATGACATTTATGCCTGGTTGAAACATCAGGAGCTTCAACCTTTCCCAGAGGGTAAGGTTTGGTCAAAAGATGTGGTAATGCCATAAAGACTTGGGAATTTGAGAAGGTCAGATCACAGAACAAAGCACAGTGTAGACAAATCAACCACCTCAGGACTCTACCCAGGACCGGTCTGAGGTAGAAGATTCGAATTTGCAGTGCCACCAGAATTTTACACTTGGTGGAGCCTTGGGAGACAGATGTCACAAACCCTCATTAAATTGTCAAGCACTTTTCCAGCATTTCCTCTCCCATTATAGCTGATTATCATGATACACACACTAACATACACACCCCTTGATAAGTTACTGGAAAACACAGAAAAATGTCTGACAGTTAATGAGATTTGGGCGAAAGAAAATCTGTATTTTAATGTTTTTCCAGCAGTAGAAAAAAGTTCATCAAAGTTCTTGAGACTCACTCAGCTTGGCTACATTTCTTAAAATATTTTCATGAATTTTTGAAGAACAGATATTATTGGGCACTAAAAAGGTTTCAGTCTAACACAAGCCCTTTCACCTCTAATCACTTATCTTAGCATTTGTGCGACTGGATTATAAAGTATACTGGATTATACTGATGATTATGCGCGCATTGAGTGCTGTGCCCCACGCCTGGCATTACTCAATGTAGATGTTTTCTTCACACATAGTGCTGGCTTTAAGGTACATTAAGATGACAGCAGGAGGCTTGTAGAGTGGTGCTTATAGGCAGGTCCTATTCAAAGACACCGGAATAAGTATGGATCAATTCATTGACGGGTTAAAGTGTAGGGAAAGAACTTCTTGACAACAAAGATGCTAAAGTAGAAAGAGTTCCTAGTTAGAGACTGGACAAATCAATTTGCAGCTGACTTTTAGGAAAAAAAAACATTGAATAAGTAAATTTTAATAAATAACTTCTAAGGACATTTAAAGTACTGAGATTATAGGAGTCTGTAGGAAAGAAAGAAATAAAATGCTCTTCAGCGCAGCTTGTTCCCTGCCTTGAATTGACAGTTACAAAGAGCAATCTCCAATTTGTATATGGAGTATGTGTTTAAGAAATATCTTTAACGTATGTTTAAGGATGTGTTACAATTAATATATGAAATAGGCAATAAAATAATTTGAATTTCAGAGGAGATTGAGGATCAAAGGCTGAAGAATTATTTCAAACCACTCAGCTCATGAATTTCAAAGCTAGGGAGGCTCATTGGACTCTTAAGTCCTGGAATCTTCTTATTGATTTTTCCTGGAGGAAATAAGGAAGGCAAAACATCAACAGACATATGGCAGACTGAACATAGGCTAACACTGAGAGGGATCAAAGACACCTCCAAAGTTCTGAGCAGATGTAAAAGGGAGAATGATGACAACATTGATATAAATAGGAAAGGCAATGAAAGAAATTGTTTTGTTTGGAAATTGTTAATGTTGGGGCTAATTACACTTGAAGATGACTGTGGTCATTGAGAGAACAAAATCCAAAAAACGATTATGAAGTAATAACAGCCAACTTTCAATACTTACCAGACAGCTATCATAAGTGCTTTTTGTATATTAACTCATTTAATATTCATAACAGCTCAGAATAGGCACTATTAATGGGGAAACTGAGGCACAGAGAGGTTAAACAACTGATATGAAGCCACACAGCTAATAAATGGAAGAACCAAGAACTGTACCCAGGAGCCTGGCTCCAGAGTTTACACTTTTAGACATCACACTCTGGTAGAGGGGGATTTGGAAGATATGCTCGGAAATCTACAGGCACACAGGTTAAGGGTACCTGCCATACTCCTGAGTAAGTTCGGGAAGGTTCTCAGAAGAGGTAACGCTTGAAAGAGAAAGTACACAAATTATTTTTCACATATTTGTGTGTGATCTTGACCACTGCATATTTTCTCATAGAAAAATAAGATGAAAGAAAAGGTAAATGAGAACTAGCTCTGTAAAAGTGTGTGATAGAGCTCAAGTCCCAGGACATTGTCTTGGTAGTATTAATTTTTATCTGCTCATAGGACTGGCTTGATTATTTGGGCTTATGGACCAATCAGTTCAACCAAGTAACACAACAGCCCTGTGTGTTTATTCTTTTCATCCTTCAAGTCAGTTTTCTAACTGCACACAAATTGTATTTAACAGAAGGAAATGATCAGCAAAGACCCAAGCAAAGCTGGTTGTGGTTGCAGACATAATCAGGTCTAAAGTAGATGGAGAATATTCCAGTTTCTCTTATTTTAATCCATATTCAACCCAGAATTATGTACAATAAGATTCTTAATGATGTCTACTAAAAATGATGTATTGAGGCATTTGCTGTAGAAATGTGAAACAGTGACTTAAAATAAGGAGAGCTGGACTGAGGCAGAGTAATATAGATGGAACGTTCCTGAAAGCATTGTGGGAAACATCATTTGGATATGATACTTGCACAAGGAGTTGATTTATTAGTATTGGAAGGGTGCATGGGAGAGAGGAAGTAAGAGGTTATGAGAGAATGACCCTCCTGTAATGGTGGGTGGGAGAATTCTTGCAGTGTGTATGTTTGCATTGCTGTGTAGGGAAGGTCTTTGTATTTCCTGGGTCTGCACTGTCCAACATGGTAGCCACTGGTCACACGTGGCTATTGAGCACTTGAAATATGGCTAGTCTGAATTGAGATATGCTGTAAGTGTAAAATACAAACTGAATTTCAGGCTTAGTATGAAAAAAATAATGTAAAACATCTCATTAATAATTTATATTTGATTACATGTTGAAATGGTAAGATTTTGATATTGATTTATATAAAACATATTATTAAAATTAATTTTTACATGGGTCATTTTACTCTTTTTAATGTGATGACCAGAAAATTTTATTTATTTATTTTTTAAAGTCAGCAGGCAGCTTTCTTTTATTTATTTTTATTTTTTATTTATTTATTTTTGGCTGCATTGGATTTTCATTGCTGCGCACGGGCTTTCTCTAGTTGCGGTGAGCGGGGGCGACTCTTCGTTGCGGTGCGCGGGCTTCTCATTGCGGTGGCTTTTCTTGTTGCGGAGCATGGGCTCTAGAGTACAGGCTGAGTAGTTGTAGCACGGGGGCTCAGTAGTTGTGGCTCGCTGGCTCTAGAGCACAGGCTCAGTAGTTGTGGCACACGGGCTTAGTTGCTCTGCGGCACGTGTAATCTTCCCGGACCAGG
This sequence comes from Physeter macrocephalus, assembly GCF_002837175.3. Taxonomy (NCBI): domain Eukaryota; kingdom Metazoa; phylum Chordata; class Mammalia; order Artiodactyla; family Physeteridae; genus Physeter; species Physeter macrocephalus. The sequence continues at coordinate 11,186,456 of NC_041228.1, forward strand.
GCTCGAACCCGTGTCCCCTGCATTGGCAGGGGGATTCTTAACCACTGCGCCACCAGGAAAACCCCCAGAAAATTTAAATTTTATATGTGGCTCACATTATAATTTCTGTTAGGGAGCACTGCCTTGAGCCTTTCAATCTCTGTTGCGATGGAACAGTCTAGCATCGTTGTTGGTGTGAGTGAATGGGACTGGTAACCTAGGTAGGACTCAAAGGATGTCTGGCAACATTGCTCCCTGACTCTAGAGGACCCATGCTGAGGAAGATAAGTTAGGAAGTGGTTTTGCATTCAGGGGAGGAAAAGTCTTTTGCATCTAGCTAGAGACAGGGCAAAAGAGACGGTTGTTGGCTTCATGGATGCCAAAGGCCTGAGAGGGAGACAGGGATTAGTGATCTCTGAGAAATGAGCTGGTATCTTACAGGACAAGAACTGGACAAAGTGCTGATTCCAGGACCAGGGCTCGAGATGGTTCCCTTCGGTACAGTAACATGCTCCTGGAAAAGTTATCTAACTAGACACTGCTTATACTTTCTGTCTGCACTGTCCAACATGGTAGCCACTGGTCACACGTGGCTATTGAGCACTTGAAATATGGCTAGTCTGAATTGAGATATGCTGTAAGTGTAAAATACAAACTGAATTTCAGGCTTAGTATGAAAAAAATAATGTAAAACATCTCATTAATAATTTATATTTGATTACATGTTGAAATGGTAAGATTTTGATATTGATTTATATAAAACATATTATTAAAATTAATTTTTACATGGGTCATTTTACTCTTTTTAATGTGATGACCAGAAAATTTTATTTATTTATTTTTTAAAGTCAGCAGGCAGCTTTCTTTTATTTATTTTTATTTTTTATTTATTTATTTTTGGCTGCATTGGATTTTCATTGCTGCGCACGGGCTTTCTCTAGTTGCGGTGAGCGGGGGCGACTCTTCGTTGCGGTGCGCGGGCTTCTCATTGCGGTGGCTTTTCTTGTTGCGGAGCATGGGCTCTAGAGTACAGGCTGAGTAGTTGTAGCACGGGGGCTCAGTAGTTGTGGCTCGCTGGCTCTAGAGCACAGGCTCAGTAGTTGTGGCACACGGGCTTAGTTGCTCTGCGGCACGTGTAATCTTCCCGGACCAGGGCTCGAACCCGTGTCCCCTGCATTGGCAGGGGGATTCTTAACCACTGCGCCACCAGGAAAACCCCCAGAAAATTTAAATTTTATATGTGGCTCACATTATAATTTCTGTTAGGGAGCACTGCCTTGAGCCTTTCAATCTCTGTTGCGATGGAACAGTCTAGCATCGTTGTTGGTGTGAGTGAATGGGACTGGTAACCTAGGTAGGACTCAAAGGATGTCTGGCAACATTGCTCCCTGACTCTAGAGGACCCATGCTGAGGAAGATAAGTTAGGAAGTGGTTTTGCATTCAGGGGAGGAAAAGTCTTTTGCATCTAGCTAGAGACAGGGCAAAAGAGACGGTTGTTGGCTTCATGGATGCCAAAGGCCTGAGAGGGAGACAGGGATTAGTGATCTCTGAGAAATGAGCTGGTATCTTACAGGACAAGAACTGGACAAAGTGCTGATTCCAGGACCAGGGCTCGAGATGGTTCCCTTCGGTACAGTAACATGCTCCTGGAAAAGTTATCTAACTAGACACTGCTTATACTTTCTGCCTTAAATTCTTATACGTTCTTCTTAGTAAATATTTTTCTTAAGTTCATTGCACCTCATGTTTGCCCTGGGAACACAGAGAAATTTTGCACAAGCTTAGCCAGGCTTTTAAGGGGAGCATGGCATGACTCCAAGAAACAGACGTGCTGATGTATTCACTGAGCAATGTTTTAAATGTTGATAGGATGAAACTTTCATGACACCAGGGACCAGGTCTTTATTGTTCTCTGAAGCCCTTGCACAGAGCACAGTGCCTGGAACATAGTAGGTTTATTCATTCATCAACCAATAGTGGTTTGATGAATGAACTCATGACTCAAGAGTAAAGTGATGCTCAGGAGGGTAAAGTCAGATCAGCTGCCTCTCCCTCTCAGAAGCTACTTGGTATAATTCCTGGAGGATTTTGACTTACTGAAATCAAAGCACATACCAAAGTAAAAATAAATGGAGGAAGTGAGTCTAATAAAATAACAATTATAGCTACCATCAATAGAGGAATTCTCATGAGCTAGGACTAAGGCCTTTACATGTATTATCTCATTATACCTCTAGCAAAGAATTAACTATGACCTGTGTAACATTAAATCTCACTTTATAGATGAGGCAGCCGAGGTGTAAAGAAGTCAAAAAATCAGACGAAATTTATAGATTTAGCAAGGGTGGAGCTGGAATTTGAATTCAGACAGTCTGACTCCAGAGTCTGTTCTCCCAATCATTATTCCATAATTGTATTTCAGTTAAGTATCATCCATAAATTGAAATATGATACATATGCCTCTTTTGTGAAGGCTTTGCTCTTTGTGTAGGTGAGTGTGTGTACATGTAACTGTGCACATGTGTGCTATCGCTAGGATAGAAGACATGTCTTTCTCTGTTTTGGTTCATTCCGTTAAAATATGAATATTTGATTGGGCTCAGCAGTTGGAGTATCTTCTTAATAAATGTACCTATTTGTTTAAATCACATTACAAATTAGCTACTTTCAGTATATTTGCATGTGTAATTGTTAAGTTATTGTTCAGATTATCATATTCCCTAAGCAGAGCTAACATTTCCGGTTCTCGATTATAGGTGTATTACTCCTCCTCCTGCTCCTGCCCCTCCCCCTCCACTACTGCTTACACACACACACGCACACACACGCGTACACGCGCGCACACACACACGCACATATCTTTAAGCTCCAAGAGTGTTCTCAGGACTGCATACCGTAACCTACAAGAGGTCATCTAGAAAAGTCAATCCTATTCAAATATCAGCAAATAGAGATACCAGACTCTGCCTTTAACTTTTTGTTATATGCAAAGCTGTTTCTTGCAGTGTAATTTATTTATTTATTTATTTATTTTATTTTTTTATATTTATTTTTAAAAGACGTGAAAATAACTTAAATGTCAAGTGAGAGGGTTAGGCAAATTACAATAATTCCATAAGATAGCACATTACACATACTGTTAAAATTGTAATTACAAAGAGGTTCTTCCAGGGATTTTTTGAAGCCGTGGTTAAAGTTAAGTGGAAAAAAAGGACATAACTATATTTGAATTAGAATATCCACTCAGTATAGCAGTATAAGTAGAAGGAAGGATATACACCAAAACAGTAACAGTGTATCCTGATATGCTGTTTCCTCTTTATATATTTATACTTTCCAATTTTCTACTATACACACACATACACTCACACATTTATTTATATACATATGTATGTGTATATGTATGTATATATACATTACATATATATACTTTTTGTGATTACAAAAAAAATGTGGATTGGCTGTCTACTTCAGATGGTGTGATTTGAAAAGACTTTTCTGAGGAGGTGACATTTGAATTGAAATTATACGGAGGAAAACAGCCCAGTCATCAATAGAACACTCCAGATAGAAGAACAGCAAGCCCTTTAGGGACTGACAGATAATGAGGCGACTGGACCCTAGGGACTGAAGGTGGGACTGAGGCATGAGAGGAGGATGCAGAAGCTGGTGGGCGTCAGACCGCGTAGGAGTCAGGAAGATGGCCTGGGCTGAAGGGGCGTCTGAGAGTCAGTACCTTTCTGATATTAATAGTTTACATAGACTTCTCAAAACATAAAGTGTTGGAGTTGACTGGAGCTAATTCTACCCTTTGCAAGAGAGGTGTAATGATCTAGTCATAGGGTGACTATGTTGCTTTACGTGGACCCAGAGACAAATTCTCACCTGTTCTAACACCAATCCTACAGTTATTGGTCATCTCAGAAGCAAAAGAAAAATGTGCTAAGGACATGTACAGTTAAACTAAGTTGTACTTACACACACAGAGACACACACATTCCCTCAAGGGGTCTAACACAAGAATTTGGCCATGACTTTTGCTTGGCAAGTTGCCTGTTATGCATATGGGTTGCTCTGTAAAGGCAAGGCCATTGGTCCAAGTTCATGCTGGGTTCAGAAGCACAGTATTGAGAGATTCAAACCTCTAAAAGGAGGGAAACAAGTCTTTGTATCTGACTCACCCTATAAGACTTTTTAAGTAAATGTTGCAAGTATAAACCTTATGGCAATAATGGCTGGAGTCCTAGAGGCCAGGACTGAACATGAGAATAGTCAGTGTTGATCTTTGGGCACAGTGCCAAAGAGAACTGGTATTCTAGTCCTGAGGCAGGCGGGATGTGGAAGCAAAGGCTGCAAAGTCTAAGGGAGCAGTTAGAGGGAACCCGGGGGAGGGGATCCAAAGGGCAGGACCAAAATCAGAGAGCAGGGAAAATGGAGCTAGCTGGTCCTGCGAGTGGAGTGAGGAAAGATGCCCAGGGTCAGGGTTCAGGTGGTGAGGCCGCTTATACCCCACACACGGACACACCCATAGGCAGAAAGGGGCCTGTGATGGGGGCACGTGGTGGAGCTGATTTGGAGAAGAGGAGGATTATCATTACAGTAGAACTAAGTCCATAATTCATCCGCATAGCAAAGGAGGGGATAAAGAGCAGGTCTAGGCTGTTTTCCATGTCTGCATGCCCTCAAGATCTTCGTTCAGTGTTTTACAGGTGGACAGTGCTCAAATAACCATTGATTTGAACCAGTTACAAAAACCCCAAGCAGAGAGCCAGCACTTCTCTAAGGTTTTACATTATATTCCAAAAACCCCAAAGGTAGCTCAGAGGTCCCCACAGGGAGTTAGGGCGTTAACACTGAGTGCCTCCCCAGCCTAATCCAGGCAACGCTTCTCGTCTCTTGAGGCACACGTGGAGACATCATGGAAGATGTGGAAGCAGGATTCCAATGGGAAACATCATTTCAAAGCCATTGACTTAAGGAAGGGAAGAACACATCCATTTCTCCCCTTGTTAGCCAATTCAAGCTAAGACATTTGAGAGCTAACAAAAAAGCAAGACAGGATTCCTGGGGAGATGCTTCAGGTGTAACCTAAATGCAGGTAACCAATGTCTTCAGGAAGGACAGTGTCCTCTGAGCAGTAATCACCTTGATTACACAGCTGGTCAGTATGGGTCTCATGGGAAGCAGGGGGCCACCACAGGAAGTGACATCTGCTATCATGTAGCCGAAGAAATCTTTGCCATCATTTTCTCCACTCTGTCCTCCTCCAACATAGGGGACCATAGGCAAGATTCTGTCCTTTCTTCCATTTCTGACACTCATGAAGTGAAATTCCCATCTGGCAGCTGCTTGTGACAAATAAAGATTGACTAGAAGCTTTTGTGAGAGCCTCAGGAAGTTCTCTGGGCAAGCCCGGAATTTGGTTGGTTTTCTTTGTCTTCTGCTTTGTGATGTTTCCCATAAGGATTTTGGGAGAAACGGAGAGGAACCATCTGACTTGATTGTTTTTAGGTGATTAAAAATGGGGGGGCTTCCCTGGTGGCACAGTGGTTGAGAGCCCGCCTGCCGATGCAGGGCACACGGGTTCGTGCCCCGGTCCGGGAAGATCCCACATGCCGCGGAGCGGCTGGGCCCGTGAGCCATGGCCGCGGAGCCTGCGCGTCCGGAGCCCGTGCTCCGCAGCGGGAGAGGCCACAACGGTGAGAGGCCCGCGTACCGCAAAAAAAAAAAAAAAAAAAAAGGAAAAAATGGGGGATGAAGGTGTCAAGCTTTTCATGTAGCAGATAATGTCCCCAGACTCTAGAATTACTTTAATTAAAAAAGTAAATGACTTCAATGGTGCCCTCTCAATGCATAATATTCACAAGAATGGTGAGAAAATGAAACAAATCTGCAGTTACTATTTTGGCAAAGTTCCTTCACTCATGTGTATTTTCTTAAACCCCAATGTAATACCAGTTCTGGACTTTTAATTTTTATTTTATATTTAAGTGACAAAGAAATTGTCGGATGGTATTTTATCAAGTTCTCTCCCATCTTCTTAGAAATATAAATTGCTTGAGGGGGGGAGTGCTATAATTTTAGACCAGAAAATACATGCCAGATGTCTTATATGAAGCTGACCCGCCCAAGGATATATGCCTTAGTCATTAGGATGTGTTCTAAATATTACCGCAAAGCCCATGGAATGATGGGTCTGAACCCTCACTTATACTTAAGTGCTGGCAGGTTGCTTTGTTTCTGTGTCTTGTGCTCCTACTTCCATTGATGTAAAGGAAGCACCAATTAGATAACACTCCATTATTAGAGAACCAGGCACAAGCCCACTGAGGCAGGGGACCCGCCTTTTCTCCTAGAAACAATGTAAAGCCTGCGGGCCTGAGGGTCCCCAGGACTCCACCAGTCTTTGCTTTTGAGATTTTCCAGCACACCCTATAAACATGTCTGAGGCCGTCCTGTTCAGTTTGTTTATTCGAACTCTATTGTCCAGGGTAGAGAGAAGGGAAATCTAGCTGGACTGTGGAGATGACAGCAAGGGAGGGAGGGAGAGGCAAAAAAAAAAAGGCAAAATGGGGAAAACAGGAAACAGGCTAGTGAGAAGAGTCAAAATGCTCAGAGTCAGGAAGCAGGCTCTTTACAGACTCTAATCTCCATGGTGCAGCTGGTTTACTGTATGGTTTGTACAAATTCAGTGGTGGTCTCTGTGCTCCTGGCGTTGCCTGTTGAATAAGGGCTCATCCTTGTTTTCAAGAGGAATGAATGCTCTTTACCTACTCTTTCTGCTACATGACTGAGTGTCCTCTTCATTCCTAAAGTCTCCTTCTTAATGCCACATCCTAACCCTGACCGCCTAGCTAAAGTGGCATGTTCCCAGCCTCATTACTCCCTCATTTCCTGCATAAGCTCTTATTTATAATGGTTTGTTTATTATTATTATTAGTTGCTGTTATTATTATCATTATTATTACACTCTTATGGCCTCTCTTCCCAGAGGCTGAAACTCAATGAAAACTGGGACTACGTCTCTCTTATCATTCCCACTCCCCGTGTCCTCAAGTCCATTCTCTTCTCGCCACTTTTAACATCATTCTTCAGATATCCGCTAAACCAAAGCCATTTGTACTGATAAATTAAGTGCCATATTGCACTTCCTAGGTAGGCTTAAAAAAGGCTTCTCTCTATCCCTTTCCAAACATATGATTAGCAAAGAGTTAATTATTCTCAGGGAGTAACTTATTTCTTCCAATTCACCAGTTAGGATGAGAGCTATTTGTAACAATCATAAAAGAGGAAACAGTGCATAGGCCAAGAGGAAATTTGGAAAGGAAATGTGATTGGAGAAATTATTTTGAAAGGTGAAGTGAAGGAGGAAAGAGACAAAGGAAAAGCAAAACTAGAAATTGGAAATGAAGTCATTCCAGTCCCACTCTAATAACCTCTGCTCCCTGGAGCTAAGGAAGCAGGACTTGACAGAGGATTCCATAGACTGACAAATGGGATGCTTGAAAGATCCTTCGAGCCAGGCAGGGGTCATGGGACTCAGCTTTCACCCAGACACAGTCACGTCTGGGGCCCTTTGCTTTTCTCTTTCCTCATCTGGAAAATAGGAATAGTAAAATCTCCATACAGGGTAATGGTGAGATGAAGTGAGAGCATGCGTATGAATGCACCAAGTCTAGCTCAGTTAATATCACTTTCCTTCTGTTTCCTTCCCAGCCTTATCCAGACTCACAGTCACAGAAGAAATTAAGGCAATAATTCCTTCTTTACACAGAAAGAAACTAACACCAGTGACTCGAATATTTGAGCTTGCACTAGAAATCCAAAATCTCTTTTTATTCCATCCCCTGCAATTGTTGTCCTTTTTCATGTGAATGATTCTACTTCCCAACTTCATTAAACTCACTGTTGTAGATAATTTCCTCTTGATTATTGTGACCCCTGAAAATTGTCAGGGTTGTAATTTTAATTATTTAGTTATGCTGTCCCTTGCATAATATAATAAAATAGGCTGAACTTATATTGAGCCATATAAGTATGTATACTTATGTACGTGTTAGTGTATATATACGTATAGACTATATGTGTGTGTATATATATATTACATATGTGTTATATATATATGTTCTCTTCTAACGGAGTATATATATTCTATCAGAATATACATATCTATATATGTATATATATCATATAGATATCTAGATATATCATATATATCTAGATATCATATATAGATATATCATATCTATATATATGAAAATATATATGTTATACCCTTCCTGCCAACTTTTTTCCTTGTCAAGAACCTCTAATGTTGGGGACAAGAGACTTGGAGCCCACATCACTGAGGAGCTCACTGCTCCGGTGATTCTAATTATGTGGGGTAGTGTAGTGGAGCACGCGTCACAGCTGCAGAATATTTGGGCTGATTTCCCCAACTCAGATGCCAGAGAGAGTTTCCTGATGACAAAATCCAGCACACAAGGATTAGATACATAAGGCAAGACTCTTAAGGGGTTCAGCGGATGGTGTGGGGTTATCCAGGGTAGTCAGAGTCTTTACACCTTAGGCCTGAGGCATAATAAAGGAATCTAGGGGTGCTTCTCATGGAGGAGAGACACCTGAGGGAGATATAGGCATTAAATTCAAATACTCAACAGACAGTTGGGAAGAGGGCCTACCTTTATTCTGCTTGTTAAGAAAAGCAACACAAGCTCCTGTGTGCAGGAAATATGATAAGGTAAAGTAAGATTTGCATTTTCAAAAGAGGGAAGGATTTTCTAACAACCAGACCTATCTGAAAATTAAATGGTTGCGAGTTTTCTATTCTGAAAGTATGTAAGGTGGAGTGGGGCTGAAGGAATACGTATTTGGGATGTACAATTCTCAACATTTCTCTGAAGCACAAAGAGAGTCAGAGAAGCTCTCCCCTGTTAATTCCTGCCTCAGTTCTGAGCAGAACGGCTGAGCTAGAGTAGAAAGAACACATGCTTAGAGCCCCACAGATCTGCAGTTGAACCCCAGCACTGCCACTATGATCTTTCTTAGCCACTGTGACCTTCTTTCTATCCCTTGAACACGCCAGGCTCATACCAGCCACAGAGCTTTTGCACTGATTGGCTACTCCTTCTGTCTGGTACACCCTTTTTTCCACCAAATTATTCAAGTCTCCGCTCAACATCACCTCTTTACGGAGGTTTTCCCTCCTACTCTAGTTAAAGCACTCACTCACCCTTTTCGTTATTTCAATACTCTATTTAGTATTTATCACTATCTATGATTTTATTCTTTCTTTCTTTGTTTAAATATTTTGTATCTTCCCTACTTAATATAAGCTCCACGATAGCAGGACTTCGTCTTAGTCACCACTTTGTTTTCAGTGCTTAGAGCAGTGCTGGCTCAAATAAGGCCCCTGAATTATTTTAAACAAAATAATGACCCTGGCAATGGTACAAATAATGTTTAGTTAGATAATTCACTCCCTAGTTATATCTAAAATGTTATATTCCTAGTGTGCTTGATCTAAGAAACTCCAGCCCTTTCTCTCCTACTTAAGAAAGCATCATGGGGCTTCCCTGGTGGCGCAGTGGTTGCGCGTCCGCCTGCCGATGTAGGGGAACCGGGTTCACGCCCCGGTCTGGGAGGATCCCACATGCCGCGGAGCGGCTGGGCCCGTGAGCCATGGCCGCTGAGCCTGCGCGTCCGGAGCCTGTGCTCCGCAACGGGAGGGGCCACAACAGTGTGAGGCCCGCATACCACAAAAAAAAAAAAAAAAAAGAAAAAAAAAAGAAAGCATCATGATGAAATGTATTTCTCTGGCAACGCACCGGTACCCTGCCTCCTTCTGTGGTCACAGTCAATTGGGCTATGAGTGAGTAGCTGACCCAAGACTGACCAGTTAAAGAACTTCCCAGGAATTGTTGAAGCTAGAATACAGAGAAGGGATGTAGATCTTCTATGAAGGCAGGAGGTGCAGCATATGAAGCTCAGAATGTGCCGGCACCCCATTGTCCACCCTGCTGGAAGGGATGGATCGGGCCCTCAGACAAGAGTGAGCAGCTCAGATCACAAGTCCTTTAGACCCTGAGGCCAAGTCATCTTGTCTAGCCTGTGGTTATGTGAGATTTCCCCAGTATTCTCCCCATAAATGTCCCCTTTTGACTAAATCAGTTCAAGTAGGTTTTGGCATTCATCATAAAGAGCGTACTGACCAATATAGAAATCAACGGAGTGAGAGTGATATGGAAATAACTTGACATATGGACATGCAGGATGCATTCTAACATCTTCATTGACTTACTTAATAAATGGAAAAATAGTACTTATATATAAAAACAAGAAATGACAACAAAGCAGTTGAAAATAGCCGCGTCTGTCCCATGTGATTTTCTTTTCCCATACATTATATTCCAAATGGCATGTGAACCATGTGGCCCCTGATACAGAGATGGGGGCCCTGCTCGAAACAAGACCCACCAGTACACAGGCCTTTGACAAGACCAGAACATATGGGGAGGAGATTTCTGGCAGCTGAAGGGGCAAACTGACATTTTCCAGAAGAGCGAATGACAGGACAGAGGCCACAGGCTAAAGTTGCAGTTTCCTTAGGGTCTCTAGCTGAGCCGCATCCAAGAGTGTGTTGTGCATCCAACTAGCTCTTGAGGAAACCCTGACGTGGGGGGCACATCCTGAACTAATGTGGGCCAGAGTGTCTGAGACGGAATGCACGGCGACATCCCACCCTATCGGCAGGGGTGCCGCCCCACACGCAGAGGTTAAGAAAGCCGCCCAGCCCTTCCCCCAGCAGGGGACTGCAGAGACAGGATTGCATTGGGGGGAGCAACTTCATGTAATCACCTGGTAAGAGAAGAAACTGAACTGAGAAGCCAGATTCTCGCTCCTGGATGACATCATTAGGTGGCCCCTAACTCGACCTTGCAACGCGTGAGAGAACAGCTACACTTGGTGGAGGCAGTCATAGGAAGGTGAAAGGGCCCAAATGTCTGGTAAAGCCAGCTGTTTCCACCCTGAAAATAAAAATAACAAAAATTTAAATGATACAAAGTTCAGTGTGTAACAAATGCACCTGAAGCCATTTGCGCTCTTAGATCGTGTGGGATCATTGTGGTGGTGGTGTTCTCGGCTTAGTGTTCCTTATATCATGCAAACTATACCTTTGAGGTAGCATGATGTGTTTGGAAGTGAACTGAACTTGGGTGTTTGAAAATCTGGATTTTAGCTCTGCCCCTTACCCTTCAGATGAACTTATAGAAGTCACCCAATGTCTGAACATCGTGGAAAAACTATGGTAAGAATATATCTTTCACCGTCCGATGCCAGAGAGACTGCGGATAGAAGAACATGCTTCTGGTAATGAATGAAGCAAAATTCTGGAATGTGAGTGTCAATATAGGATCCTGGAATTACAGATGGCAACATGAACCTTAGTACAGAGAAAGGACAATTACAGGAAAGAGAAGACGAAGATTCAGGAAAGTAGGAAGTGGTAGTAATAACGTTAGTAGCCAAGGTGCAGTAAGATGTCTTGGCATGGATAGGAAGGAAGTGATGAGAGCTTGAACTAAATAACTTGTACATGCTCTGGAAGGAAGAAGGTTAAAATAGTAGGTAATGTAGACAGGACAAGGTGGGGACTTGAACATGCAAAAAAGGAAGGGAGAGGAGGAGGAAGGAAGAGAGGGAGAAATGTTAACTGTCTACTCTCTGTCCAAAGATCTCATGCTTTCCCTTGACTCACATGCTCTCCCATAACTTCTTCTGGCTCAGTCCTGCTTATTCCAAAAGACTTAACTTCAAGTGTCTGCTCCATGTCTTGGGACACCTCTGGGCTTGCTGACTCCTCTGGGCTTTCTTATGGCGTAGCATTTAATTATGTTGAAATGAAACTAATACCCCATTTGCCTTTCCCCGTTGACCCTGAGCTTCTTAAGGGTATGTATCACGTGTGTTCCATTCTGAATCCCCCATGTCTAGGGCAGAGCCTAGCACGTAGTAGGAGCTTCATAAGTATATTTGAGAGAATGAAGAGCCTCATTTAATTCTCACAACCCTGAGCTAGAGAGTCAAGTGGGGCTAGGAAAAAAAAAATGCCAACAAGAACTGAGACTCAGATGCAAAAATTTGCAGGTGACAAATGGGAACATTTAACACTCACTATGGACTGGCAACTTGTCCGGTTATTATAAGGTATCAGTTCAAAAATTCTCTAATTCCAGTTGGCTATACCCGTACAAGACTGACTAAGAGTTACTTGGCATTCTTGTTGAAAATGCAGATCCTGGAGGCCTCCTCAAATCTAGTCTGATTCTCCACGAACCTTCATCTAATCTCATCACATCTGTCCATCTGCTGCAGAAAGGTTGGTCATCCTCAGTAGTTTCTCTTCCTCTTCATCCTTATTCAATCCGTCACCAATTCCTGCCACTGTATCCTCCTCAATATCTCTTGCATCCACCAACTCTTCTCTATGCCCACTGTCTTTCTACGAGCACGTGGACCACTGCCAGGGCCTCCTGACTTGTTGATCTGCTGCTACACTTGTTCCCCTTCCTGTTGCAGCAGATTGCAGACTGAGTGATCTCTTTAGATAAAATATGACCAAACATTTACTATCCAGATGAAATCTATTGGGAGACCTCCCATCACTCTTGAGAACCAAGACCAAAACTATAATCTAGTCTCACAGTCCCTCATTGGTCCTATCCCTGCCGACCTCCCCAGCTTCCTCTCTCTGTGTTCCAGCTTCCCAGGCCTGTCTCCAGTTCTTCAGGTGTCACCTGCTTCTTCTGGCCGACTAGCCTCTGCCCAAGCTGTTCCCTCTGCCTGAATGTTTTCTGCCTTCCAGCCTCTGTCCACCAAGTTGACTTCTACTCATTTGGGTGAATTCAGTTCAGATCAAATCAGATCCTGCCATTGACCGTTGACATACTCCTATCACCTTGAAACTTTTTATCACAGTTTATAGTATATATATGTGTGTGTGTGTATATATATATATAAAATTACATATTTATTTGTGTAATGACTTGGTTGGTGGCTGTCTGCAACCCCTTCCCCCATATACACAAGATAATAAGCTACATGAAGGTGGGGCATATGTTAGCTTTACTCAGTATTCTATCCTCAATGCCTGGCCCAGCATCCTGACAAATAATGGGTGTTCAGTCAGTACTTAAATGTTGAATGGATACATGAATAATGTAGTAAGGTCAAGGCTGGGCCCAGGAATCTCTACTATTATAAATCTAAGTGATTCGGTACAGGCTTGGGGAAAATTATCTAAAATTTGTCTCAAGCTGAGAACCCATGATTCTAAGGAAGTGTGTTATTCCTCAACATTTCATGTGTGTGCATTTATGGGTATGTCTTGGAAAATGTCCTAAAGCTTTCTAGGGCCCTTGGTGGTGCCTTTAGCACTTTGTGCAAAAGAGGCATTCTGTGTATGCCACCAGAGTGGTCAGCAGCTTTGGCTCCATTGTACCCAGACCGTTTCTAAGTACCCCTCATTCTAGTTCAGTTCAACAATTACTTGCTGAGCACTTTCTCTAAGCCAAGCCATCTTCTTCCTGGTCTAAGTACTGCCTTCAAGGAGAACTTGAGAGACACGCATGAAACCAAGTAAGTACAATACACCGGAAGATGCATAGTTGTGGACAAGTACACGTGGTATCATCGTAGTCCAGTGGAAGGAGTGGGCAAGTGTTGAATATGGCTTGAAGGAGGAAATGACACTTGAATCAGATTTGGGAGGATGAATAAGCGTTAGACTTTCAAAGAAGCTGGCAGGACATATAAAGAGGTGATAATTGCATTTTGCAAATGCAAAAGTCAGGAGCCTGGGAACAATCTAATGTGTTTGGAGAACTGCCAGTAATTATACGGCAGAAGCAGTAAATATGACCAAGGGAGAAGCAGGTAAGGTTGGAGAAGCCTGAGGGATCGTGAGGCATCTTACCTTCCTCCCCCACCCGCCACCTGAAAGGCAGGCTCACCGGTTACATTTCTATTAGTCCCACCCCCTTTTCCATACCCTTTGATTCGTCCTTAATCCTCAAACCCAACATCACAGTACCTGCCCAGCGTATTTCACAGGCAGGGCACCTAACATCCCTGTGGGAGCCCATCTTGCTGAGATTATCACCAGCAGATTTACTTCCAGGGTGATTGTTGCAATAATTTGTCTAACAGAATGAATGATCAACCCCGAGTAAAGGGATTATGAAAAACTTAATAGCATTGTAGGGACGTGGCTGTTAATGAAATGCAGTTGGCCGCTCCCACCATTTGGCACCAACCGACCCGACTCTGTCAACATCACAATATGATATTTGTTCCCAATTATGTTACAGCAACAACTGAAATATAATATGGTATTAATCATATTTATTATAATTATCAATTTGAGAAATTTCTGACATGCCAGAAGATGAATAGGTTTATTATGAAAAGCAATTCTGCTTGGTGCACGCTGACTGCTGCTGTGTAATAAATAGCCTCTGAAGGCTAAGAAATATTTAAGAAATACAGCAAAAAACAGCACTAAAACCAAAAATGAAGCATCGAGACCCTTCAAATGCCTGCTATTTCTAAGGGCTAAGCACAGCCAGCATACCCTGTCCTGTGCCTTTAGGACTCTAATAGGTGAAAATAAGCCAATAGAACATTCCAGGGCCTCAGAAAAGAGAGTAAGGAAGGTGTCACGTTTGGGGCCCAAAGGAAAAGGGACACTGGAGGCAAAGGACACTTCTGAAAATGCAGTTCCTTTCAATATGCTCCTCCTCTTACAACACTCTTCTGACATGCACTGCTTTAGGGACTGTGGCTATACTATCGGCTCGGCCCAGAAAACTCTGACCCAAACTATATTACAGTTGCATTCCTTCACTTCTTTCAGGCGCTTTTTCAAATATCACCTTATCAGAAAGGTCTTTCTGACAACCCCATTTTTTTTAAAAAGCCCCCTTTAACCCTAAATTACTTTATTTCTGATAACGCCTTTGATATTTGCTTCTTCCCCCATTAGGCTGTAAACCAAATGTGAGCTGAGTGTTTGTTTTGTTCACGGCTTTGCACATACATGCTGGGCACATAGCAATCAAAAATATTCGTCAGATAAATGAATGAACGAACACATGAATAAATGAATGAACGAACACATGAATAAATGAAACCAGTCAGTAATGTCTTTATGACCTCAATTTTTACGTCTTTAAAAAAATTCCTCATTTCCTGCTTGTTCTTAATTCCTTATATTCCAGCTTCAATTTAGTTCCTCCTCATTAGAGCTTTTCTAATAGCTTCCAACCTGTTGTTCTTTTTGAGCCCCTTCTATTTATTCTCACCCACTGCCACCAAAGTAACTTTAAGAAAGAATTGCATTATCTCCTTGCTTCACTGAAGTGGTTACAATCTTTCATGAGTCTCCTATTACGTGAAGGATGAAGCTCAAAATCCTCGGCATGGCATGTAATGGCTTGGCTTTAAAATCCATGGCATGGGGGCTTCCCTGGTGGCGCAGTGGTTGCGCGTCCGCCTGCCGATGCAGGGGAACCGGGTTCGCGCCCTGGTCTGGAAGGATCCCACATGCCGCGGAGCGGCCGGGCCCGTGAGCCATGGCCGCTGAGCCTGCGCGTCCGGAGCCTGTGCTCCGCAA
>NC_041228.1:11203417-11208204 GCF_002837175.3 Physeter macrocephalus
CGGGAGAGGCCACAGCAGTGGGAGGCCCGCGTACCGCAAAAAAAAAAAAAAAAAAAAAAATCCCTGGCATGGCTTCCCGATCTGGCTCTTGCCTGTCTCCCCAGCTTTATCTTCTGCCTCTTCCCCATGCACATTTATAGTCCAGTAGATGTGTCTCCTAAATGGGTGTCCTCTCGTGTGCCACTTTGTACTTCCATTTATATCAGAGAAATTCCTTCTCTGGTCCCTTTTACATGTTTCTTCCTTCACTTTTTTTTTGCTGTTTAGCTGCAACCAACTCCTTAATTCTGTCAAGTGACCAGAAAGAGAGAAAAATCATGGAGCTCACAGAAAGATGTTAAGGAACCCAGTGTATAGAATTTACTGTACAAGGACGGTATCTGTCAAATCAGTCAAACAACAAGGAGATCTATTTACAAAGAGATCCAATGGAGAAATAATAAAGATGTATATTGGGGGCTTTCAAGTAAATTATGATCAAAAGTCCCCTTCAGTCTCAGGGATAGTATCACAAGTAGATAAAAATATTTGCTGGCAGTAAAGGTGTTTTGTACTTAGTCTAGTCTTGGTATAGCACTAAATTTTCTTTGAGTAAGGACTTTGGGGTAGAAGATACATTTGAATGTCTTCTGAGTCTCAGGCAGGGGTTGGATGCCAGAAATGACATTTTTGAAAGAAGGATCTATCATAGATAGTGGAGCTGGCCTCACAAAAAAGGTAATAATAACCCTGTTTACCTACAAGATTCAAATCAAGTGTCACTTCTGGGAAGATTGCTGTCCATGACAAAGCTGCCAAATTCTTCCCCCGAGTCCCCACTGACTCTTGTATTTTATTGAAGTCTTTATCCCAGTATAAGACATTTTGATCATATGTGTTTCTCCAGCTAGAGCAGAGGTTTTCGTGTTTCATTTATCTTGTATTCCTAGCATCTACATGTCATCAGGCCCAATAGATGTAGGTGAGGTTTGAAGAATAAGAAAGCTCACCAAGTGTAACACTGAGTGACTTGTGGAAATACGGTATTCCTACACTGTATTGTCAGCAGAATGGGCTTTGACCATAGAAATGAATAACTCAGGGAGAAGTGATGAGGCCCCTGGGATGGTGAGAAGATAACATCATCTTAGTACCTGCAGCAAAGTCAAACACTAGTGGCAGTGATGTTGACCCATAAAACAGAGACTACCATTATAGTGCTTAGCAGAATACCTAGCATGTAACAGGCAATCAACCAGTCAATGGCTCAATCAGTCAGTCAGAAATTGGTACAGACATTGAAATCAAGATGCCTTAAAGTCTCTAAGGAGACCCTGCTAGCCATTCACCTTTTCCCTGTGAGGTGAGGTATTTTTTTTTTTTGAAGAGTGCTAGTAGAAATATACAACCAAAATATATTTTGACTTTACCTTAGTTATATTCTTCATGGCCCCAGCTTGTTCTTTCATAGGCTGGTGTAATTAGGGAAGGACAGTTTCTAGTAACATGATTCATCTCTGATTTTTCTTTTTTTTTTTTAATGGCGATAGTTGTTCCAATTCTTACTTCCAATTTTCAGAAGGTCTGCAGTAAATCACAGGTTTACATTATTTCTTCCTTTGAACTACTTAATTGGGTAGAATTTATTTTGCATAGAATTATTTAAGATCACTTTTTAATTATAGTTTTTGTCTTACGGGACTTTTACAACCTTATTTTCTGCTGATACAAATGGCTTTTGATCCTCCTTAAAAGGGCAGGGATATATTTCCCTTCAAATATTTTTAAATCACTAAAGAGAATCGATTTTTAGTAATAGTGAGGGAAAAACATTTTCCTCCTAGAACTTAAGAAAAGTGGGGCCTGATAACCAGATGCTGGAAACCTACTGATTTTTTTTTTATTCTAGTATCCAGATATTTGCCATAAAAATAAAGTACCCTGGAAGAAAGGCTGAAAATAAAAACAAAAGTGACAACTAAATGTAATATGTTTTCAACAATATTGCACAAGTGTCCACACATGTCATCTCTGTCCATTTTATTCCTGAGATGAGTCTGAAGTCAACCAATGTGGGATTTAAAATGTAGCTTAAAATATGGGTGTGGTCACTATAATTAGGGGAAAGGAACATTAAGTAACCCTGGAATCATGGTTGAGGAGTTAGTAGCATAGGGTAGAGAAAGTTCCAGTTAGCAAGGACTATTGTCCTTCAACCTTCGTTAGTAAATAGGAAGTGGCAATTTCACAGCAAATTCCATAGCTCTTCAGGTTCTGACCAAAAGTCAATTCACTATGGGGGATTCCTGTAGAAAAGAGTAAAATAAGGAACAAAATGTAGGGTCTTTGCTAATATAAGAGAAATGTGAGGGTTTTGTTCTTATAAGCAAAATTTTGCAAGAAGACAAAACTCTATTCAACTTTTTGGAGCAAGATTGGGGGAGCTACAGGAAATTGGAGTTTGGAACTTTCTGTTTCATTATAAGCAACCCACTTGCTTTTATCTCACTTCTCAAAAAAAATCAAATGAATGGTGTTTTAGGCCCAAAAGAGGAAAATTTTAGTTGGAATCAATGGTACTGAGTACAAATTATGCTCAGAGGAAAGTAAGTAGGAAGCTTTTCGGGGAGACAGTCTATTTACAGAAAAGCTGGATGATGGAGTATGTTTGTAAATGCATTTGGGTCCAACACTGATGCCATCCTCATAGCTGGTCTCAAATATTTACTCTCAGTTCCTTTAATGTCTTGGTTCTTACCTGCTATGGTTGCAGAAAGTATAAATGTACCTTTAATACAGATTAACAGTACCTTCCACAGCCCCACAACCAGAAAGGGAAGAGGAAAGATAGGCAGCAGGCACAAGAGCTACTGACAGTGATCTCATGCACATACCAATATCTAACCAGCCTGTACTCAACTCATTCCCAGTTCTGCATTTGAAGATGGGAGTGCATGTGGCTGAATATCAACATGAACCCCTGGGAAAGATCTGTCTGGTGTAATCTTAGGAGCATTATACCCAGGATCCCCTCTCAGCTGTGCTGCAAGTTTAAGTCAATACCATCTCTGGGCTTCAATGTCATAATCTAAAATGAGAAGAAAAAACAAAAGCAGGGGAATTAGACTAAATTGGAATTCAACGAAATTGGCTGCTAGCCAAATCCAGTCCATCACTTGTTTTTGTAAATAAAGTTTTATTGAAACAGCCACACCCATTCATTTACATATTATCTATGGCTACTTTTGTCCTACAGTAGCAGAGCTGAGTAGTTGCAGCATGGTCTAATGTTAGACCTAGAATACTTGCTTCTGGTCCTTCACAGAAAAAGTTTGCTGAGCTAGTGCAAAATTTGCTGAGCTAGTGCCAGAGAAATCTATGGTCTAAACTGATCCTCTAAAAGATTGGGCATCAAAGTTTCCACTTGTGATTACACATTGTGAAATGCTTTCTTCCTAATCTAGAACACAGCACATGAGTCAGTAGGCAAAGCGATCTATGTCAATTCTCAAATTCAAAATTCATTCACCTGATGCTATAGCAGTTTTTCATGCTTATTATCATGGCTGGGTTTGGTATAAAGGGTGTCAGGGAAGGAAAATTCCCTGAGCGTTTTAAATCTATTTCACTTTCATTATGAGACTACGGAGGCTTTTCTTGAGCAAGAGAAAGAGTGTGAAATAGAATAAGGCATCCAAATCAATAGATTAAATTTATTGAAAGGATGAGTAATTGGAGTAATGTTACAGAATATAAAGCAGATTATTTTAGATAGCACACAAGTCTCCAGTTTGATCAGGTCAATTTGCAGGCCATCAGAAAAGTACACAGAGAAATAGTGGGTTTGATCCAAGAGCCTTCTGCATTAGAATGTAATAATCTGCTCTCCTTAGCTATTTAATATCTTCTTCATGTTCAGAGGAAGAAACAAAGCAGTCATGAGAGAGGAAAGTAATGAGATCATACTGTAATTGCTTACACAGATAACAATAACAGAAGCCTTTTCACACCTGCAAATATTGTATTTACTGCTCTTTCCCTGTACAGACATAAGATGATGGATGGAGGGGTCGATCAGGAAAATCCTAGAATGGGTCTAGGAAAACGGTGCCAAATACATCTGGGGATCAGAACCTGCAATGAAGCTGGGACCCCAGACCTACTGAATCCTGGTCTGTGGGTTTAGGCAGGAGCCCAATCAATTAGATCTTTAACTGGATGCTTATGGGATTTGCCGTGCAGCCAGGCTTGGGAACTATCTATGCAGTCCAAGCCCTTCATTTTCCAGTGGTGAGACTGAAGTGACTTTCTGAAGGTCAGAGCCCCCTCCACTCTGCCC
Source organism: Physeter macrocephalus (assembly GCF_002837175.3). Classification (NCBI taxonomy): domain Eukaryota; kingdom Metazoa; phylum Chordata; class Mammalia; order Artiodactyla; family Physeteridae; genus Physeter; species Physeter macrocephalus. Next base: position 11,207,736 of record NC_041228.1, read on the forward strand.
CTTCCCGCAGCTCTCTCTCTCACAACAAAACACCAAGACCCCTCAGTGGCCCGGCAGGGATCGTTTGTGATGTGACCTACTCTGGCCAGACATGTGGGCCGCTGTGCTGTTTTTCAAACATGTGGAGCACACTTCTGCCTCGGGGACCTGGCACCCTTTGTCTCCACTTCCTGGAATGCTCCTTCCCAGTACCGACATCAGTCGCTTCCTCACTTCATCCAAGGCTCCGTTCAGAAGTCACCTTAACAGAGAAGCCTGCTTTGACTCTTTTTTTTTTTCTTTTTAACATCTTTATTGGAGTATAATTGCTTTACAATGGTGTGTTAGTTTCTGCTGTATAACAAAGTGAATCAGCTATACATATACATATATATCCCCATATCTCTTCCCTCTTGCGTCTCCCTCCCTCCCACCCTCCCTATCCCACCCCTCTAGGTGGTCACAAAGCACCGAGCTGATCTCCCTGTGC
>NC_041228.1:11208460-11228728 GCF_002837175.3 Physeter macrocephalus
TTTTTTTTTAGATTCCATGTATATGTGTTAGCCAGTATTTGTTTTTCTCTTTCTGACTTACTTCACTCTGTATGACAGACTCTAGGACCATCCACCTCACTACAAATAACACAATTTCGTTTCTTTTTATGGCTGAGTAATATTCCATGTATATATGTGCCATATCCTCTTTGTCCATTCATCTTTTGATGGACACTTAGGTTGGTTCCATGTCCTGGCTATTGTAAATAGGGCTGCAATGAACATTGTGGTACATGACTCTTTTTGAATTATGGTTTTCTCAGGGTATATGCCCAGTAGTGGGATTGCTGCGTCATATGGTAGTTCTATTTTTAGTCTTTTAAGGAACCTCCATACTGTTCTCCATAGTGGCTGTATCAATTTACATTCCCACCCACAGGGCAAGAGGGTTCCCTTTTCTCCACACCTTCTCCAGCGTTTATTGTTTTATCTTCCTCTTGACACTTACTGTTACCTGACATTTACACATTTATATGTTTATTCATTGTTTGTTTCCTACTCAATTTGATTGCAAGCTCTGTGCTGGAACAGAAGAGTTTTCTTTGTTCACTACTGTATCCCCAACATCTCTATTTGGCACATCATAGACTCTCAATAAATATATGTAAATGAATGAATGAATGCTTTTTCTGAATACTGTTCCCTGGACTGCCAGTCCAGTGTAATAATGAAAAGTGGAATAATATAAAGAGCCTTGAAATCAAACAGATCTCGTTTGAATTCTTCATGCATGACTTTGAATGAGGTTCTGATTCTTGCTGAGCTTCGGTTGTGTAAAGTTGGGCACTGACGCTGGAGGATGGCTGTGAAAATTACATAAATGAAGCAGGCCTAATAACAGCCCCCTAGAGAAATGAGGCTAAGGTTTAGGTTATCTGCACTGGGAATTCTAAGGGGCTAAGAGGTTGACCGGATTCCCCAATTGAGCTGCAGAAGAGCCAGAAGGATGCTTTGGTTTCTTAATGCTGCAGGAGTGGGAGGTTGTGTAACTCTTGGTTGGTGCCCTTTTGAACCACATTTCATCAAGATGTTGTGAAACAGGGAGCAAAAGGGAGGCTTCTCTGGCCAACGTGTATGAGGCCTTGTGCTAAGTAGGATGTGCCGAGAGGAGAGAGTGATCCCTGGCAGCCTTGCAGAGTCCGCTCCCGTGACTTTGCTCTCGTGGGGCTGGCTGGGAATGAGCAAGTCAGCCCTGTGGAACTACTGGGCCAAGTCACCAAGCCATGCTGGAGAACAGCAAGGTCTTTTGTCCAGTGTCTCCCAAGGTGAGATGTAAGGTTTGTAGTTTCCAGAAGAGAAAAAGGAAGAAAGAAGAGTATTAACAATCATGTTGAAAACGTATGTTCTAGGTAATTAGCTAGTCACTTTCACGATCCAGCCACAACTTTTTTGAATCTTATTAATCTATAAGTAGGATTATTAGCCTCACTTTCCATATGAGGAAACAAGGCTTGGCAAGGTATAGTTATTTACAGTATTATGTAGTTGTTCAGCACATGAGCACACAACACCTTGCCCTAAGACTTGATTCTCCTCTTTAGTAATTCTGTAACCTTAGGAGACACGTCTGACCTGGTATATTTGTGTTCTATTTTGTAAGACATAATAAGAATAATAATACCTACTCACGGAACTGTTAATTGAGATCAAATAAACTGTTGAGGGCAAAGCACTCATCCCATTGCCTTGCCCATAGTATGTGCTAAATAAATGCTTGCCAGTATCGTTAATATTAGCCTAAGTACCCCAACCAGAGGCAGAGCTAAGATTCTGCCTCCTGTTGATCTGACTCTAAGCTGTTTCGTTTCTATAGCAATTGCCCAAGGAATTCACATTCTAAAGGAGCTTGAATTTTTCTGTAGTCCATTCCAAACATAAGATTCATTAATTCCAGTGGGAGGGTTGGACATCCTATACTGAGAGTTCTCAAGGAAAGGAAGTCGGGAATCTTCCCTGGAATCACATCCTCTTATGGCACCTCCCTTCTCTTCAGGATGCAGTGGACCTCTGGCCTCCATGGACTTTATCCTCCCATTCAATTGGTTCCCCTCACAATTAGTTCCTGGCACTGTCATCAAAGTGAGCTCTCTCAAAGGACGAGGAACAGGATGGAAAACAAATCTTGTATTGTAAACTTGAAGTGTGATCAGGGCAGGCACAGCAAAGGAGGAAGGTTATATTGTGGAAATGGGAGTCAACAATAAAAGACAGCGCTGCCAGCCTCTCGCAGGTGACTTGTGGGAATGTGCATATGTTCTCTTATGCCCAAAACATTCCCATGACAGAGCAACACTTAAGGATCAGAGCCTCTAAAGATTTTGCCTAAACTTAGAATCATTGTTCTCTCCCGTTCCAAGTCATAGCAGGGAAGCGGACTATCTCCTTATATTCAGAAAGTATCAGGTTTATCCCATAAAATCCTTAGGGCAACTGTGGTTTGCCCTCATCTCTGGACAGTGTGGATGAGGAGAAAGAGCCAAAAGACACAGCATCTCTCTTCCAATGAAAACTCAACTTCAAAGAGTAAAGTGACCACTGTTAAGGAGGTGAAGTCACAGCCTCAGCAAACCTTTGAAGCTGGAGGAGAAGATGTAAATTAAGTGCAGACCAGCAGGGTACAAAAATAAAATCCTTGAAGGAAAAGCAAACTCCTCTGCAATGGGTGTGAAAGTAAAGAAAGCCGGCCAAGGCAAGGAGGAGATAAACAGGATTGCATGATGTAACCACACTGTGAAAAGGCCAGTTAGATGAGAAATATAAGGAAAATACATGGAAGTTGGAAATTGTCTATTTTTTCTGAGAATTTGTAAGAATCAAAGTGGAAGCAAAGTCAATTTTCTCAATAGTCGATTCATTATAAACCCTCCTGGGGGATAGGAAACATAGTTGTATTTGCTGTTTCTGCAATAGTGTTATTCTGGTATATGACAGAGCCATGGGACTCTAATCTTGTGTACGGCTACATGCCAAGTGTCATTAATGAGTTTTATAGCTTTTGAAAATGTCTTCTACTAGTTAGTAATTCATTTGTGTATTCACTTACGTATCCATTCAATAAACTGATTTTGTGCCTGCAGTGTAGCAGACGCTGTACTAGATGCTGAGTAAAACATAAACGTGACATGTTTATATACTCAAAGGCTCACAGCCCCATATAAAGACACACTTAAGTCATCAGTTAAAGGTCAGTGCAGTTAGTTTCTGACAGAAAGAAGCAAATGGTTTCAAAGAATGACAGGGTGCAGTGGATCGAAGAGTATCCACCTCAAATTCATGGCCACCTGGGACCCCATTATGTGACCCCATTATGTGACCTTATTTGAAAAGAGGGTCTTTTCTGATGTAATTAGTTGAGTTTCAATGAGGTCATACTGAGTTAGGGTGGACACTAAACTCAATGGCCACTTTTTTTTAATAAGGAGAGGAGCGCACACGCAGAGAAGACACACACAGAGAAGAAAGCCATGTGACTATGGAGTGGGAGATTGCAATGATGCAGCTACAAGCCAAGGCATGCTAATAACTGCTAGAGCCACCAGAAACTAGGAAGAAGCAAGGAAGGAATTTTCCCTAGAGCCTTCAGAGGAAGCATGGCTCTAAGGACACCTTAATTTCAGGTGTCTAACCTCCAAAATTTGAGAGAATAAATCCATTGCTTTAAACCACCCAGTTTATAGTAATTTGTTATGCAGTTCTAAGAAACGAATATATAGGGGAAGGGCATTAAAGCCATAGTGGTGAGAATTAAAGGCAATAGGCTGTTTTTTTTGCTGACATTACGTAGGCTTTTTAAAATAATTTTTATTGGCGTATAGTTGATTTATAATGTTGTGTTAGTTTCAGGTGTTCAGATTCACAGCAAAGTGAATCAGTTATACATATATCCATGCTTTTTTAGATTCTTTTCCCATATAGGTCATTACAGAGTATGGAGTAGAGTTTCTTGTGCTATACAGTAGGTCCTTATTTGTTATCTATTTTATGTATAGTAGTGTATATATCTCAATCCCAATCTCCCAATTTATCTCCCCCCATTTCCCTCTGGTAACCATAAGTTTGTTTTCTACATCTGTGACTCTATTTCTGTTTTGTAAATAAGTTCATTTGTTCCTTTTTTGTTTGTTTTAGATTCCACATATAAGTGATATCATATGATATCTGTCTTTCTCTGTCTGACTTACTTCACTCAGTATGACAGTCTCTAGGTCCATCCATGTTGCTTCATATGGCGTTATTTCGTTCTTTTTTATGACATCATGTAGTTTTTAACATGGCTTTTGCTTTGCGGAACTACCTCCTTCGTTCTCAATCAAGTAGCCTTGCTCCACTCATCAAAGAGTGGGCCCGTAGCCAAACTGGAGTTTGGATCATTATGCTGGTGGCAGCTCCTAGAAGAAACTGTCAGTTTTTGCTTCCTTGATTCCAGGAGCTGTCCTGGTTCTTACGCTTCCTGAAAGTCAGTTCTTTGGATTTTCCCTCTTCATTTGCTTTAGTTAACCAAAAGTAGTAATGGTTGCTTGCAACCAAGAACTCCAGCTGATACAGGGCCCGTGATGAATTTTCTGGTTATTCTTTACAGAGAACATGATAATCTTCTCTGTTTAATTTCATCTTTTATTATTATTTATTTCTTTGTTCTGCTGCTAAAAAGATTATGCTGCATTTTTGGCTACCTCTAGCCATGATGGAAGAAGAGTCTATGGTATGTGTTTCATAAACATGCTCTACTCCCGTCTAAGATAGAACCTCCATTCATGCCGGTCTTTCCCTTAGGAATCTCCTCTCCTTTCACCAACTTCACATATCAAAAATATCCATTTCTTAAGACCCAAGATATTACTGGAAGAATAAATAGAAGAAATAACACAGTCATTGGTGTTTAACTAAACTGGGCACCATCAATGTATGTGGCCAACACTTGGACCAATCACTGAAACTGCCTAAGTCACAGGTTTCCCATATTCACGGTTTCGCCGTATTTATGCCTGGATCATTGTTGGAGCCAAGGAGGCATCATAAGTAAAGCACTCAGCCCAGTGCCTGGCATGTAGAGATGCTAAATATTTTTGTTTTTCTCCCTTACTTCTTTCTTCCAATCCTGGCTCTTCGAAAGTCATGCTACCTTCTCAGAGACTTTCCTTTTTCTCTTCACCTGGGCCTGTAGTTACAGACAGTTGAGAATGATAAATGGATGCGTGACAATAGGTATCTCTTCAGCCCTCCTCCTCTCTCTTTAGCTTTCTGAGTCCTCCTGACTGGATGACACGCCACTATGCCACTAAGGAACCCCAACCTCACACATACAAGAAAAGGGGTCATTTTTACATAATATGTTGTTTATCAATTCAATCCATTCTCAAAGCATGTTTTGCCTTTTGAGTTTAAATGTTCCTGATTCTTCCTCCAAGGTATATAAATGTGTTTAATGGGAACAAATAAAAATACCTTGAATGATTATGTGTGTATCCATTTCTTTCCAAACATGCACAAGCATTTTACTTGGACCTTCAAGAAATTCTGAGATACATTTTCACTTGGGTGACTTCAGGATTCATTTTGATAGCAGCTCAAACATTCTTCCAACAGAATGGACAGCCATCCAGACATGCTTAATCTTGTAAACCGATTGATTCTGTTACCCCTCCAAAGGGACACACTATTGATCGTACAGCTCTGCTAATTGCATATGAGAAAAACTGACTTCTCATGGACACAGCTTGACGCTCCATTAGACACCTTCATTTCCGCACCAGTGTAACAGAGTTATCAACAATTCCCTGGGTCAGGCTACTAAAACAGTTTCTTGGGTAGTTTTTTTGAGTATTTCTTCTCGGATAAGGAATTTACCTCATCGCTATCATTTGTAAATTTCTAGAACTAAGTCATCAGTAACATCAGTGTACTGGTTCACTGACTGGGTTAGAAGCTTCTTCTTGTTCTTCGTTCATCAAGGCTCCCATCACACCCTCTAATACCTCTTGAGTAGCAATTGTCACATTGTACCATGACAAGGATGACCATATAAAATTTTATCATTCAAGCCGGGGCAGTTTTGAAAGTGAAAGGGAATATGGTTAATAATTAAGACAGGACAATGGGAATAAACTGATACTGTCCTGAGAAAAGATAGGTCACTAATTTTAACCATCAGTTCACTTGTCTGTATCCTCCTCCAGACATTAAGTTCCCCAACATATTTAGCTTATTCTCTGCTGTAGCTCCAGCATCTCACGTAGTACCTGACACAGGAAAGGCATTCTACTTCAGTCATGGTCCTGTATCATGGCAAGCGCATAAAGTCATCTCCCCCAATCTACAATCCTTTAGGAGTAATAACTAATTTATAGTATATGTTAGTAGTACATAGTGCAGCAACCACTCTTTTTGCCTGGTTGACTACTTGTCCTTCAAGATACCTGAATGCAAGTGCATTCGGGGGCATTCATGTTCTTATAGCATCCTGTCTTTATATCTTTGTGTTGACCACACTTTATCCTAATTGCTGGTTTATAGTTGGTGTTGACCCTTGAGCCTCTGGGCTCTCTTTTGTGTCTACAGCAGCATTTATCACAAGAGCCTGTCACAGAGTAAGAGAACAATACATGCTAGTTGAAAGAATCGATGGATGGATTCATGAGTGAACAAATGAAATACTCAGATTGAAAGTGAGAAAATCCCGCCTGCTAACTTGCCATTTGGTTTGCTTAATATTAATTATTTAGATTCTTGGTAATATACAGAGAGTTAGCATCATGGACCTACAGACTAATACAGACTCAGAGGCAATTCCACACATTAGTTAGGAAGAATAGTATTCTAGTATATAATAAAAGACGAGATCTGACACTATAGTCACCAATGACGTGATGTACTTAAAGGTGATGTAGAGCTAATGTTCATGTAAAAGTCATCCTACGATATGTGTTACTGGTTAACATTTTTAATCAATCTCATGGGAGAACAAAGAGAGTGATTAAGAGCCTAGAAAATAGAATTCATGAGAAAAGGTTAGAGGAACTGGAATTATTTAGCCCAGAGGAAAAAAAATATGTAGTCATTCAGTGAAATCTCATTATCCAATATCAATTTACTCAAACGAGGACATAATTTAAACTGGCAGCTATGTTTCCAACGAACAAATGACCTACTGTTATTTAAAAAAGAAAAAATGGTAACCAGAAACCATTTAATTCAAATATCACTTTTTTTCTTTTTGACCTCTTCTATTTTAGATTATCAAGGATTTATTTTATATGAAAACTTCTGGGCCGCATTCTGCGTGGTAGTGAAGGTAGCAGTTTATCAAATATAATCAAAGGAGATCATCCCCCACCCATTTCTAGCCGTTAATTTTTCTGTTCTCTAAAATGAGGGTGTTGGTTCATTTATCAATAAACATTTATTGAGGACCTATTGCATGCCAGGTTCTGTGCTAAGCACTAAGAATAGAGAAGTTAGAACAGATAATTTTCATTATTATGAGCTACTTTCATCTAAGCCCCTCCCCTACTAAGCTTAAAAGTGCCTGAGGACTTCCCTGGTGGTCCAGTGGTTAAGACTCTGCACTTCCACTGCAGAGGGCACAGGTTCGATCCCTGGTTGGGGAACTAAGATTCCACATGCCGCACGGCCAAAAAAATAAATAAATAAACTGCCTGGGAATCCATTAGAAAGTCGTACCCCTAGGTTGAGACATCTCCAAAGTGCAATATTTCCGTTTTGGAAGAAGGGAGACAGCAAATTAAGATATTATCTGATTTCTTTTCACCCAGTTACTTTTCAGAGGGGCACCTGTCCAAAAGAAAATAAGATACAGAACAAAGGAGTACTGAAAAACAAAAAAGGATGGATATTTTAAGAACTGAAAACCAAAAAAATGTTAGAGTTCGGAAGTACCTAAGAGTTAGCTAAGAAATATGAAGTTGACAGAGGTCAAGGTGCATACTCATGGTAACACAGTAAGTTAGTAGCAAACTGAAAGCTGTAATTCTAATCCCCTCGTTATCTTGACTTCTGTCTAGAATTCTTTCCCTCATCTGTGTTAGTTAGTAATCGCATTCAGTTACTAATAATAACTATTGATTGTACAGCTCTGCTAATTGCATGTGTATGTGTATGGCTGCTAATATGCCATTATAGTGCAAAACCCAATATAATGTCATAAACACATAAAGATTTATCCACTCACATAAAATCTAGAGATAGGCAGTCAGTCCACAGCTGCTGTCAGGGACCCAGACTCCTCCTGTCACTCTGTTCTACCCTTTCTGGTGTGTAGCTACAACCTTCAGTCACAAGAAGGCTGCTGGAGCTCCAGCTCTCACGCAGTCTTCAATTAGGCACATTTCTGTCTGGTATCTATTTGGGTTTTATTACTAAGTGGAAGAAAACGAATATTAAGTAGGAACTTTGTAGTTTATACCACATCATTGTTCAGAGACAATTTTCCATGGGTTTTTTGTATTTCTGCACATCTTACAAGTAGAAGCTCTGCTTCCCTTTCTTCTAGACTGTTTTTTCCTGAATGTTTGTACAGCAAACAGCTGTGGAAGCTAGAAGTAGAAGGCAGAAGGCAGGTTTATTTGCTGTCCAATATAATAGAGTTAAATATTGGGGCAAAGGTTAGGCAATGCTTGCTGCCCACTATAAAGGATCCAAGTTCCCTAAACTCAGTATTCCTCCCCTGTAATGCTTCTTACTGTGTATGTAGACATCACATGGCCCTAATTGTGTCACCCATCCTATGGGAATTGAGGCTCAAGAACTTGGCTTAAGAAAATGATGTTACTCTGGTTACTGTTATTGCTATAAATAATCAACTGTCCTCTTTCTCTGACCCAGGAGTCTCCTCTCTTCAGCCAGCTGCCATGAAACTGGCAGGCTAACTTGTTAGCTTGCAAGTAGAGTAAAATCTTCGACTGTTCTTGACACTTACCCATACCTTGCTTTGCACGATACAATATCTAAGCGGTCTAACTCCTGGTCATCTAGAATAGAGTAGGTGACCAATACATACCTGAATAAACAAATAAATGACTAAGTGAAAACCCTCAAAGGATATTTTAATGCCTCAGGCCACTTGGTATGACGCCCTGGCTACAGCCCTCATGAGCCTCACCACCTTCAGCAAAGTCACTTACCCTGTCTAACCTCAGCTTCTTAAACCAGTAGTCGGCATTTACTGCTTTCACTTGCTCAAGCTTTGTTTACTCCCTAACCTACTACTGCCATTTGGCTTTGGGCCTCATCACTTCACAAAACTTCTCTTCCATGGTCTCCGGTGACCTACTAACTGCCACAGCCAGCTGACCCTCTTTCACTCCATGTCTCATTCCCTGTTGCTCTGTTGACATTTAACTCTTTAAAATTCTTTTGTCCCTTGCCTCAGTGAACTTTCTGTCTGGTTTCCCTTAATCATCCAGTAAACGATTTCTCTCTCTTTTTCCTTTTTTCACCCTTAAATGTTGGCATGCCATGAGTTTCCATCCTCTACCTAGCTCTCTTCTCACTCTATAGAATAAAGTCTACCCTTTTTTTTTTCTTACAAAAAACATATCTATTTACCATTTGTGTGCTAATAACTTTCAAATCTCTATCTCTAGCCCAAACTGCTCTCCTAAACTCCAAACCTATATTTTAAATCCCTCATTCACTATCTCTACCTGGAGGTACAAATGGAATTTCAAATGAAAACACATTCAAAGACAAACTTATTTATTTTCATCCCTTCTGGAAACCTGTTGGACCTGGAATTCCTTTCTTGATGAATGGTATCACCATCCATATTTTTTCATGTCAGAAACCTTAACAACCCTGGTCAACATTCCCTTTGGGTTCTCATAAATCTCTCATAAATAGCTCTCAGAACCCTTGTCTTCCCTTTCCACTGCATCTACATTAATTTAGTCCCTCATTATCTCTAAATTTTACCCTACCCTCAAACTGTGTCTCTAAAATCTATTGGATCACAGTTTCCAACAAGCCACCAGAATGAACCTAAAGAACAAAAGTCTCATAATACTGCTGCCCTGATTAAAATCCTTTGTTGGCTTTTCTTGGGCAGAACAGGAGAAAGTCAGACTCTTTAGCATGATACCCAAGCCCTCTCTAAATCTGTCTCTGGCCTGCCTCTTCAGCTTTACATCCTATTTCTCTCCATCTTATAGGCTCTGCCCCAGTCATAATGGACTACTCACTGTTTCCAGCTTGTCCCCTGGTAGATCAGACCTCTGCACCTCCAGACTGACTGATTCTTCACCTGTAATTCAACATGACCTCCCAATCCAGCCCAGGGAATCTTTTATCTTCGAAAAACCAGCTCAACTTGCTCTAGCCCTGGGGAGTGTACCTAGAACTATCAAACCCTCACTCTTAGGAATGGCTAATTACTCCCTGCTCTCTGCTTCTCTCTACCTTGAAGAACCTTTTTTTTTTTAGCATTTATCATATCACACTCTACTTACTGGAGCACAGATCCAGGTTCACAGAAGAGGTTCAATAAAAGTACTTTAAATAGTAAGAAAGTTGGAGAGTTGGGGTAGTACTAGCGAAAAGGCAGTTACTGAAGTCAAATGAAAGGAAGAAAGGGCACAATTTACCTTCTTCATAGTTTGCCCCAAATAAACCCTAGGATGTTCTTGCGCAATTTTCACCCTCCTGGGCCCCAAAATAAGAAATCAAGTCCACCAAGAAGTAACGAATTGGGAATTGCACATGCAAGTACAGCATCCACCTCCCAGTCCGTCCAGAGATAAGTCAATGGGGAAAAGGGCAGCTAGAAAGCAATGGACTGTCTTGAACAACACACATGAAGAACATATTGTGAACATTGGGAAACTTCCTGGTTCAGAAACACAGTCTGGCTTAGACGAGGCTGTATGTGAAGAGTAGGAGAAAGGGCATTACCAGGATAAAGAGTCAGAAGGCTCGAGTGAAGTGTCACTCCCAAACTTGTTAACTCCTGCGTCCTTGGGCAGCTTCCTTCACCTCTCTAAGTCTCAGTTTCCCCATATGTAAAATGGGAATAAAAAGTATACCTACTGCATGGATTTACTAAGAAGATCAAAAAAGAAAATGTGCACAGAGTGCTTTCAAAGTGTCCAGAACAGGGGTACGTGCTAAATAAATGTTAACCATTGTTTATAGTAAAAGCAGTGATATACTCTAGCTCTGCTGGTGATTTCCGGGCCCTCCCTCATTAGGAAATCAATGGGACCCTTAGTCAGGTTTAACTAAGGGAAATGTTTCTGTCTTTACTCCATTTCAATCTTCCTATTCTTTCTTTATGCACATCCTGTAAAGCCCACTGATGTCTTTTATGCCACCCAACATTTTCATCTCATATTGTCTACACGCATATGGTTGCTTTCTTTATTAGCAGTTTTATACTACCTGCAATAAACTCTCAGTCTTTCTGTGATCATTTTCTCAGAGTTGGAACTTTAGGCACAGTCTTCGTCTATTGTATTACAAATACTCACCTCCCTACTTGATATTTCCACTTGTGTGTTCCGCAGACAGCTTAAACTTCACAAGTTTAAATTTGAACTCAATTTCTTCTTCCAAATGCAGATCCCCTCCTATGTCTTATAATAGCGGATAAAAACTTCTTACCATTCACAGCACAGACTCCAAAGCCAGACTGTTTGAGTTAAACTCCTGGCTCCAATGGTAACTTGCTGTGTGACCTGGGGTAAACTATTAATCCCTCTGTGCCACATTTTTCTCATCTGATATTTATATTACTTAACTTTAACTCATAGGGTTTTATAAGGATTACATGAATGACCATACAGCAAATGCTTATAACAGTCCCTGGTACATGGCAATTATTATATATACAAGTAGCAACTCACCAAGCAAACTAACCTGGAAACCATCCTTGTACTCCCACACACAAGCGATCACTTGCTAAGTAATAAATTTCTCAACTATATCCACATCAATTACCTTTCATTACCTTTGTTTATACCCCATCATCTTTCATCTGAACTAGTACAACAGGCTCTTAAATGGTCCACTCATTTGTTAATCTACCAGGCAACAAATATATATTCACTCCTTTGGAGCTGACATTGTGCTAGAGAGTGGGAAGCGATAATGGATTGCCACTGTCTTCACGTCAAAGTTAGAACTTCCAGCGTGCCATGATCTGGCCCTATTCACCGCTCCATCCTGTTTACTCCCCACTCCCTGTTTCAACCTTAAGTACAAGCTTTTAACTCTGCTTTTTACAGAAGGTGCCATGTGCCTTCTTTCCTCTGGGCCCTTGCACCTGCCGTTTCCTCTGACCCCCTCCAACTCCATGCTACCCATACCCTTTCCCATAGCGAATTCCTATGGGCTGTTTAGTTTTTAGCAGGAAGTTTTTCCTGATCCCCAGACCTATATTCCCATAGCACATAGAACTATCATGAGACAAAATTAAGTGACACTGTAATTTCTGGTTTATTTATCTGCTCCAAACACTATAGGGTGTATCTGTTGAAGAAACGCTAGCTGATTTAACAAATAAACTCCAAAACTTCAGTGGCTTATATTTTCACACGCAGTCAAAGTGTATTTTTTGCCCATGTTAGCAGTTGGATGCAGGTGTTAATTGCCAGCAGTTAGTTTTCCACAGGTGAGTCAGGTCATCATGGTACCCAAGTCATCTAGGAGACTGTTCATCCAGGAAAGGAGGAGAAAGAAAGTGTAGAAGGCACATCTCCTCCTTAGGCTGCTTGCCCTGGAAGTGCAGGACATCCCCTCTGTTCATTCTGTTGGCATGAGCTCACTTTAAGGCCTCATGTGACTTTGAAGGAGGCTGAGAAAAGTAATCTCTGTCCGGACAGCCTCTTTCCAGTAACAACTCTCGTCTCTGGAAGGGGAGGCATATATCTCTGATGGACAGCTGGTCATCTGTACTACAGTTGATAAATTCCATGAAGCCAGGGACTGTGCCTCGCTTATTGTTTGTTTTCTCTGTCTAACATAGCGCATAGCACAGAGGAGATTCTCAGTAAATATGTGAAATAAAATGGTGCTTTACCCCTCTGGCTCTGCTTGCCCTATTCCTAATCACACAGATACAGGGAGATTGTCTAGGTCTCAAATTTTATAATGAAACTTTTTAAACCTAGAAACATCACCTCTCAAGTCCTGGGGCATCTCAGTTTCCCTCTGCCTCTCTGCTCTAAGCACTTGTGGATCACCTCAGGTTATAGCTAAAGAGGGCGCATCATGTTCCCTTCCAATTGGTGGTGGGAGGGTGCTTGTCCACTGGGCAAAATATTGGATTTGCTATTTCCTGAGATTCACCATCAAAGATCTTTTCCACAGACTGCAGGTTTCTGAGGTGGAGGGAAGGAATAACTAACTGATTAATTCTTTCACTGCCAATTCAAGGAGGACTTCATTTGAACTTGGAGGTACCTCAAAGGGACCCCCAAAATCCTCTGGTCTGTGGATGGCAAATCATATTATATATGACAATTATATATGATACCAACCCCTTAGTATCTATGGCAAGCATCACTAATCATACATCTTTTCCACCAAGCCTGTCTGTGGCTTCAAAATGATTTTCAACACAGAGACTCAGACTTTTGATTCACAACTTATTGGAGTTGGCACTGAGGTGACTCATGAAGTAAAGAGAGATGTAGTAACTTTATAAAAATCACACAGAAATTGGCAGCAGAGCTAAAACCAAAATTGAGGGAATCAGTCAGTGGTTCCAAAGCAAAAGGAACCCCTCTGGGGTTCTGATGTGGGTTGGGCAAGTGATGTGGTCCTGTGCCCTAAAGACAAGTGGTGTGTCTCACAGTTTGGCTGAGGGCATTCTCTGGCATTTAGGAAGGTCTTGAATTTGGGGGGTTACAACATACTCATTTCTCAGCGGCACCCAATTGCCATAAAATGCAGTTACGATCCTGGGCCCTAGAAACAGGCAGGTAGATATTTCAGTCTATTCAGACACTGAGAGGCTGGGCGAACTTGGGCAGGTTGTTATGCTGCTTAATAAAGTCTCAGCTGCTTCCTTTGAAGAAAAGAGAATAGTGTTTTTGAGGTGAGATTAGATGACCCCTGTGAAGCTTTGAACACAGTATACAGTGGGTATCGTAGGTATTGCCCAACTTCGGGGTCCCACACGTTGTCAGGAAAACAAGTGTTTTAGCAGCTTAAGAGTAAGATGAAAAGAGTACCTCCACGTTCTCCAGCATCCCAGTTCTAATTCTGGCTTTTCTGCTCTCATGTTTTGATTTGGGGTGAATCACTTTGCTCTCTGGTTCTCAGTTTTCTGAGTGGGAAGATTGGAAAAAGATCTTAAAGTCTCCTTTCATCTCTAAACTCTTATGATTCTATGTTCTCTCACTATATGAGTCCTCAGAATTTTGTTTCCTGAGCTATTTTCCTCAGTTGAGAAAAAATTAGGACGAGGGCCACTAACCAGTTTTATTTTGGGTGTAATGGCCAGTCACCCTTGCACATGGCATTTGAGACGAATCTCCATGAGCAAAGTCTGCTCCAAGTATGACTTCAGCCTGCTAGCCCCACAAAGCCATTGGCTGCTGCCAGCAGGAATGGAGGATAATTCCAGCCCTGAGGCAACTGTTTCATTATAATTCATGGACATGGCGGGGAGGGGCATGTCCCTAGGGCATATCCTTGTACCCACCCCAAAGAGGTTATCCTAGGTAAAGGCTCTCTAAGGAGAAATATTGGTAGAAATGTATGGCAGAACTGTAGCTTCCAACTTCCAGGCAAAGAGCCACCACAAAGTGAAAAAGCAGAAAAAAGCTTCTGGGTGTTTTTTGGAAGGTAAGTACCTTGGTCATTTCTTTTTGGACCATAAATCACTTTATGCCAAGCCTGGTTGCTGGGTGCTGGACATACAGAGATGGCAAAGATGCAAAACTATGGTCCCCTTTTTTAAGGAGATCACAGTTTACTAGGGCGGGTATGCCAGTAACTAGGGCAACCTTATTACTGTAATACATAATATCATGGGCAGTTGCCTACAGATTAAAATTATGATTTTAGCAAGAGAAGTTGTCATCTACTTCAGATTATAGATGGAAATGATAAATTATCCAGAATCACTAAGCAGAGCTTCCCTTAGAAGAGCATAATTCAATTAGTCTCGCCAATGATGACTTCCCCTTATAGGAGGATACAAGGGAAGAAGGCTTGACTGTATTGGAAGAAAAGAGAGCCAAGACCTGGGAGAAGGAGCATCACCAGAGAGACAAGAAGTGGATTGTTTCTGAGTTGATAATGTGGAAGTTTCTAGAAATTGTCCTCACTTAGGTGCCCTGAGACTAGTCTGTGCTGCTAGCTGTATGTGAAAACCAAAAGATCTAATTGCTAGAGCTGTATTCCTTTTGGCTGTAGCCTAGTAGATGTTTTCCTACTGAACTGTAGCTCCTTGGAATTTTCTGGAGCTACTTTTTCTTTTTTTTTTTTTTTAAATTCCTGGACCTACCTATAGAATAGATTGAAAGGCAGGGAAAGCTCCTTACCTCTTCTTAAGTCAGTTAATCTATGCTAGGGTAACACTAAACACTAATATAGCAGTGACTTAATGCAAGTTTCCCACCCATATCACAGTCCAGTGAGAGTTGGGTTGCTCACCTTCATCCTGAAACCCTGCCCCTGGAGCTCATTTTACATTGCCTTGGAAAGGAAAAGAGAGCTGGAGGGTCAGGTTTTTATTTATTTATTTTTTTAAAGTCTTTATTGAATTTGTTACAATATTGCTTCTGTTTTATGTTTTAGTTTTTTGGCTGCAAGGCATGTGGGATCTTAGCTCCCCGACCAGGGAACGAACCCACACCCCCTGCACTGGGAGGCAAAGTCTTAACCACTGGACTTCCAGGGAAGTCCCGAGGGTCAGGTTTTTAAAGACCATGCCTAGAGTGCCTTACATCATTTCCATGCACATTGCTTTGTCCAAAAGTCAGTCATACGACCCCAACCTACTTGCAGTGGAGATTGGGAAATGTCTTGCTACTTTCTCAAGGAGAGAAAACAGTGTGGGGAACATGTAGCATTTGTTCCTGCCATACTCCCATGTTTACCCCAAGCATTTCTCCAGTCCTTTGTTACATGGTCCCAAGCCCTTTGTATTTTCTGCTGATGAGACTTGAATACCTGTGTGTTTCTGATCTGACTTGAAACAATCAAGCAGCAACACAGTTTCCCTGAGTATTGTTCTACAAAAGTCCCAATCCCCACTGCCTTAGCCACTAAAGAAAGAGGAAAATGAAAAGTCTTTGATTCCAAAGGCCTTGTACAATTCAGCTGGAGCTCTTCTGCAGGACACCAAGTTATTATAACATCTGTGGCCATCATTGGAGCCATGGAATTCCCTGCAGCTGGGGTTTGGACGCAACCTGCCCAGGCCAGCTTCTGTCAATCCACCAGCATGCCTATGCCACAGAAAGTACACTGAAGTGAGACCAAGCCAAGTGGACCGCCTACCATCCAAAGGCACTTAGAGTCACCTGAGACCCCAAACTTTGTAGAAGTTAGAACAAAAGAAACTTGGAGAAGTCTGAACTGCTGGTTCTCTAGCTATTAGACAGGTGAGGGAGAAACAGAAACTCTAAATTTATGCATTCTTAGTATAGAAAGGGGTACATTCATTGTACCACAAACTTTACAGGGAAAAACTCTAGTTATAGTAATGTGATCTCATTAAATGTTAATGTAATGTGGAAAGAGAAGTTTTCATGGAGGCAATAACATGTTAAAACTTTAAAAAAGAGTAAGATTTTGCCAAGTTGTTCTGGGAAAGGGGGAGGGAGAAAGCACAATCCAGGCAGAGGAGTAGCATATGGCATGGAATTATGAAAGAGTGTACTCCTTACCCCTTGGGAATAATCTGGAGGCCAAAAGCTAAATTATTCACCCCCAAAGAATCTGATGACCTTTACATTGGCTTATTGGGGCTTCAGAGTCACTCTCTGATCCATGATGCTCCCTTGCAGAGTGGCTGTCAGTGACCTGAAGGAAAAGACAGAGCAGAGCATCTGGGAACACTGACCATAGGCTGGGCTGATTTGGCCTCAGAAAGGTCAGAGGGTGGTCCTGTGGTGAGTCCCTAAGACAAACCCATGCGAGAGCAGCCACAAAGAGCCAGAGGGAAAGCCACGCCTCCCTTAGTATGAAAAGGTGGACAAGAGGGTCTTCTCCATTCATAGAAGAAAGAAAAGACTCTTGGGCAGTGCTTCATAATAAACATAAAGAGAAAGACCAAGAAAACGATACCTGCCCTTCACATGGCTTTCAAAATCGGATTTTATTTACTCTTCTTTCAAGTAACACGAAGCAAGGGCGCCACATCTTTTTGGATACTCAACACCTGATGGTTTAGTCCTCACAAGAATTCTCAAAGTGAACACCGACATTTCCATCTTCTTGATAAGGAAACTGGGGCTTTGAAAGTGTGAAGGATTTGTTCATGGTCTCCCAGTTTGTCTGGGGAAGAGCCAGGATCACACCCCAGATGATCTGAGTCCAAAGCCCAAGCCATGTTCACCAGGTGGTCAGAATGAGCTACTGTACATCCTGAGAGTCGGACAAAGGCTTGGAGTGAAAATAAACGCCATTGGCTGGTTTCCTTTTGCTAAAAGGTGCATGTGGGAGAAGGCACAGTTAAGGTATCTGGGAGTTAATCGAAATTTACATTTTTCTTTCCCCTCAGGAAGGGATCATGGAGCATTCTCCAGCTTTTTCTCTAGAACATATGCTAATAACCTTTTTCTCCACTCGGCTTCAATCTTATTTTAATTTCTGGGTTCTTTTCATGCTGAGCATATTACAACATTCCAGCTCGCATGTCACCCATCTGCCTCAGCAGGGTGTCTTGAATGCACGCTGTGGTAGAGGAAAGGTTAGCACTAATTTCCTGTGATAAAGGAAGAATTTGCTTACCAACTATTAAACAGGAAAGTTCACTGTATTCATATGGCAGCTTACCTGTTCCTCTGTAGAATGGAACACGACTTAGTATTTTATTACCACCTAATTTCTTCTGTAAATGAATGAACACTTTCTGAATTTAATTCAGCTAAACAAACATGTACTGTGAGTCCACTCTGCAACAGACTCTGCTGTATGAGGGAATACAAAAAATGAGTCAGCATAGTCTGCGTTCAAGACTTGACAGTTCAGTTGAGTGAAGTCAGTAAGTAAGTGAACAGCATTCTGTGCAGTGGGGGTTAAAATAAAGATCTTTGGGTTCACTTAACAAGTCATTGAAAACCATCCATAAATACTGAACTGGCTGACCGCTAAAGTAACGAGTCTTTTTTAGGTATGGCTATTGAGTGTGAATTTTTTGTTTGGTGGCTATAAAGAAATACCTTGCACGCACGAGCTTTGATACTAGCCACAGCTCTTCCCTGAGGACAGAATGTCCTACAACCACTGAAGATGATGCCGGAATTTATAGAGTACTTGTTATAAGCCAGTTATGTCTAACAGTAAGTGCTCAATGAATGTTCACTGTTCTTTTTTTTTTTTTTAACATCTTTATTGGAGTATAATTGCTCTACAATGTTGTGTTAGTTTCTGCTGTATAACAAAGTGAATCAGCTATATGTATACATATATCCCCATATCCCCTCCTTCTTGCATCTCCCTCCCACCCTTCCTATCCCACCCCTCTTTAACTATTCTTATAGAGCTTTAATTAATCCACAAGCAACACTAGGTGGTAGATATAGTTATCACCCCAATTTTGCAGGTGAAGAAACTGAGACTAAGAAAGTTAATTAACTTGCCCAGAATCACACGAGATTTGTGGATCCATCTGACTTCTCCTAAGCTTGTTTTAAGCTTTATTAGGGCTGACCTGGGGATTGTTTAGCACCCCTTTACGGTGTGCCCTTTCTGACATCTGTAACAAAATCCCTGTGTATTCAACAAGGTC
Organism: Physeter macrocephalus; assembly: GCF_002837175.3. Taxonomy (NCBI): domain Eukaryota; kingdom Metazoa; phylum Chordata; class Mammalia; order Artiodactyla; family Physeteridae; genus Physeter; species Physeter macrocephalus. Next base: position 11,227,401 of record NC_041228.1, read on the forward strand.
TCTACACTCTGGCTGGCATGAACTCAACCAATTCCCCAGCTCTATGTGAGCTTTGGCAAGTTTTTAGCTTAGAGCTCCCTGATAATTCTTCTTTCCATAAAGTTGCTCTTTGCCTAGTCTCATGGAGTTTCATCATATGCAAGTAGAAATTGCTGTTCATGGTGTCACAAGGGGACCTCGTGCAGATTTCTGGAGCACTTCATCTTCTCCCGTACTTTAACAAATCCCAGATGCCTCTTCTCCCCTAAATGGTCTCTTCCTCCTCAACTCAGGAGACGGCCAGTCTCTTTTAGAGCTTGCCTCTTACCCCACAGTTTGTAAATTGTCCCTAGGCAAAAAGCCAGGATGATGGTAGGGCTATAACCTAATTTGTTTCCCTTATTTGGTGAATCACAGTCCCACACTTCCTGTGGTCCAGTATTTGAAATTGTTGTTTTAAATATTTCATACCATTTTCTAGTGGTTTGTGTTAGGGAAGTCTGAAAAAGGTTACTTCTTCATGGCTGGCAGCAAATGTTTGCCCATCATGTAACAATATTCATGGTGTTTTGAATGAAAAAAGTACATTTTAGTGAAACATGTACAGTCTAGTCCTATTATGGAAAAATACAAATATATGTTAGGAAAAGATACCAAAAGATAGAACATGAAATGTTAATAGTGGTTTCTAGGTGGGTAAGATTGTAGCTGTTTTATTTTTTCTTCTTTTGGTCTCTGATTGGAAGCATACATTACTTAAGTAACATAAAAAGGAAAACTTTAGGGAAAAATTAAATGGTAAAATATACAGTACTCAGAAGCAAAACTGTATCTAAAATATGCCATCTATGCTCATTACTAGAGTTGCATTATACCAATCAGAATCAAGGATATTCTACTAGAAAACTTAATGGCACAATTTATGCGTCCAAGAATCAGTTACTGCTCTTTAATTTAATTCAGTTTTTTTTTCTTTTTCTCAGACTGAAAAAAGTTGACGCAAAGTGTTCCCTAATTGTTCACAATAGCTTCCTAAAATTTCAGCAATGCCTCCTTCTTACAAAGAGCTTCTGCTAAAGGTTGCTTTTGACACATTTGTCCCTCTTAAACCAAAAAGAAAGTTTTTCATTATATCAATCATTTGTTTAAAATTTGCTGTTTTATTTTTTTCCCTTTCACTCTGGCCTGTTCTATCCTAAAAAAGGAGATGAAATTTACTACTACTGATCAGACACTGTAGTCCCTTTCATAAACTTTGTCCTATCTGATCCTCAAAACAGCTCTGCAAAGTATTTTTTTTTTTTTTTTTTTTTTTTTTTTTTGGGGTATGGGGCCCCCCCTCTTTTGTG
>NC_041228.1:11228823-11239121 GCF_002837175.3 Physeter macrocephalus
TATTTTTTTTTTTTTTTTTTTTTTTTTTTTTTGTGGTATGCGGGCCTCCCTCTGTTGTGGCCTCTCCCGTTGCGGAGGACAGGCTCAGGACACGCAGGCTCAGCGGCCACGGCTCACGGGCCCAGCCGCTCCGCGGCACGTGGGATCCTCCCAGACCGGGGCGCGAACCCGGTTCCCCTGCATCGGCAGGCGGACGCGCAACCACTGCGCCACCAGGGAAGCCCCTGCAAAGTATTTTTAATTCCCATTTGATAGGTGGAAACTAAGTCTTAAGAGGCAAAAAGACCTTCCCCAAAACCAATAAGCAATGGATCCAGGACTGAGCTTTGGACTCCAGATGTACTTTTCAATTTACTGAGAGACTATGGCAGAGGAATTAGGTAGAATTTCACCTCCTCCACCACTAATCTCCACCACAGTTTTATAATTTTCTAGCTAGTTCATTCACTCACACACACAAAAATGTGGCTCTGTCCTCTTCAAACCATGTGTCTGAGTACAACACTGCATAGTATAGATACCAAAATAGGGAGATGAGCTTAGTCCCTGAACAAGTCTTATATTCAGATTTGTGAAGCCATTTTTATTGTGATCATTATCTTCCTTCTGCTTCCATAGCACTTGGTTAATTCATTTATATAATCTTTTATTGAAAAACATGTACCTAGCAAGTGTTATGGTTGAGATCCTGGTTATATAGTAATAAGTAAGACTGGATTCCTAACTCTCAACGGAATCTAATGTGAAAACACTTGCACATAGTGTGGTATGAATGATGTTAGAAGTAGGCATGGAGGGCTAGCAGTGCACAAAGAAAAGACCCCTTATTGAATCTGGAGAGGTGATCAGAGATGACTTCTTGGAGAAGATCGTGACTGAGTCAAATCTTAAAAGATAAATATGAGTTAGGCAGATAAGATAGGAAAGAGGATTCAGGTACTGGAAATACCATGAAAAAGCATTTGTAAGCATGAAAAATACAGTTTATTTGAAAACTCATAAGAACTTTAATCCGGCTGAAGAAAAGGTAAAATGGTAGAATGGTGAGAAAGAGGATGGAGAATTTGACACAAGGTAGATCTTAGGCAAGATGGCAATAGTGGAAAGTTTAGATCATAAACTAAAGACTGAGTTTTCATTGAAGACTTTCAGGAAACAAACAATGTGATCAGGTTTCCTCTTGGTGAAATCATTTAGGAACTCAAGTGGACAAACTATTCACAGGTACCAGGGGTTAGGACTTCAACATATCTTTTTGAGGGGCACAAGTCAACCCAAAATAGAAGGTATCAAGAAGAAAGAATTTGTAAAGAGTGTAAGATTCCATTGAAAGGGCAAAGATATGTCTGTTGGATTCAGCAACAAGGAGGTCATTAGGTCTTTAGGATAATCAGTTTCAATGGTGTGTGTTACCAATGCAGCACCAAGAACTGTATGGCACAGTGCCTCCTCGATGGAGCTCAAGAAGTCAGACAAAGATTCAAAGGAAGGCAACCCTTGGAGGGTCACAGAAAGCTTCCAGGAAGAGGTGATAACTGAACTAAGTTTGAAAAGATAAGCAAGAACAAGCCATTCAAAGTAGAGGAAAAAGCATTTCATCCTGGAAGAACAGGGTGGGCAAAGACACAAAGCACAGAGAAAGCATAGTTTATGAAAAGCTGTAAAGTAATTCAGCATAGATGGAGAGTAGAGAATGAGGTGGATAGAGGGCGGAAAACATGACCAATCAGGATTCAAATGCAGGACTTCAGAATTGCCTCTTCCCACCGTGTCTCTCTCCCAGCTTCTTTTTTGTCCTGGCCCAGTTTAGGAAAATGTTTTGTGGGGATTCCATTAGGTTCATCTTTCACTTGCTGTAAAAGCATCGACTGGCATATGCCACAAAGCAGGTCAGCCAGCGGATATGCAAGGTCAGAAAATGACTTTCTGTCAACATTCATCCCCATTCTGTGTCCCCTGCCCCCCACAGCATTAACAAGAAAATAAGAATGCCTGCCCAGCTGTCCCGCTTGATGTCACTGGGTAAATTATCTTTTATTAAGGAACTGTAATTGTTCTTCACTGAGCTGTGACCTAAATTTAGTGGTGCTGAGGAGGGAGCCCCAGCCAACAGGATTTCCCTGAGAACACGATGAAGTTCCTGTATCAATTCAATTCATTAACTAGAAAGAGAAAACAAACACTGACTGTTTTTTTTCCGTTCTTCAGTGAATCATTTGTTTAGCTTGACCAGAATTTTTCTAAGATCCAGTCTGAGAGTCTGTCAGAAAAAAGGAGACAGCAGAGCTTATTCAAATTCTTCCTGAGGCATTAACTCTGAGGCAGAAACCAGATTAAATTAAATGAATCTGACTTTCCTGCTATTAAGGGCCTGGGTTTACTCACTGGGTATTTTCACCCTGAGGGAAAGAAATGCCCTCAACCCAGGTGACTTGGGGTGAGATGAAGGGGAATCAACGTGTCTTGCCATGAGAGGAGAAAAAAAAGAGGAAAAAGGAGAGAGAAAAAGAAAAAAAGTAAAATACAAAGCTAGAAAAAGGCCCCAGTGAAATGCCTGTGCTGTAATAAAGTTCTTGAGAAGGAATGGAACTAATATAAATGCTCAATACTTAACAGAAATATCCTTTAATCATAACAGCCCAGCTGAGGCTGAGAGGTAAAGTAATTTGCCTAAGGACACAGAGCTTCTAAAGAACTGAGCCAAGATTTAAAGCCATGTCTTCCGACTTCAACACTCTAGTGTTCCTTCACCCCAACACTAAGTCTTGGCTTTTGACAGAGAGGACTGCTGACCAGAGACGGTCAGGAGGGTCTTGAAATCTCATAGATTGATGTTCACTCAGATGAGAAGCAAAACAACCCTCGCCTTGAACACCCTCCTTCATCTTGGAACAGTCCCCCAAAAGAGTCACTCCTTTTGGCTACTTCTGTTGTTCTGGCTGGAGCCACCTGATAACTACAAAAGCATATAGAATCGAGAGGGAAGTCTACAACATACTCTCAGTAAGTTTAGTCTTTGGTCAGAAGGCTGAGAGATATACACATGCTGATGTTAATTTACATTGGCATCATATTGTCACTGATATTATCTCAGTTGAGTTTCACAGCAAATTTATGATGCAGATTGAGGAGATGACATTATCCTCATTTTACAAATGAATTAAATAGAGCTTCAAGGGTTGAGTCACTAGTCCAAGGTCACAGAGATGGTGAATGGCAGAACCTAGTATAAAACCCAGTGTACTTGGCTTCTAGTCTAGTGTTTCAGCCAGTGTACTGTAATGATTGTCAAGGTTGCTTTAAGATTACAAAAGTCCTGTGTCAAAATACAACTCAAGTTGGGGCTTTGGAGTCAGAAGACGAATCTACTTGGGAAGAGGTATCACAGGATCTTGGAAAAAGGGCCTCCATGTATGAGTCAGATCTGGGGTCTCATCCTATATTAGTCAGGTTGGGCTGCTATAACAAAATACCATAAACAGGTGGCTTAAACAACCGAAGTGTGTTTATCACAGTTCTAGAGGTTGGGAAGTCCAAGATCAAGGAGGCAGCTCCAAGATCAATTCAGTTCCTGGTAAGAATTCTCCTGATTTTCAGATGTCCACCTTCTTGCTGTGTCCTCACATAGCAGAAATAGATCATCTCTCTCTCTTGATTCTTCTTATAAGGGCACTAATCTCATTCATGAAGACTCCGCCCTCATGACCTAATCTCCCCAAAGGTTCCACCGCCAAATACCATTATGTTGGGAATAAGGCTTCAACATACGAGTTTTGGAAGGACATAAACATTCAGTCCATAGTACATTCCATCTCTGCACTTACATGGCTTAGCAACAAGTAATTTAACCTTTTTTGGTCTCAGTTTCCAAGTCTGTTGAATGAAAGGTACAGTTGCAGAGAGTATAAAGTCTACATTGCCTACATTATGTGACAGTTTTCCAGAGAGTCAATGAGACTTTTTAGGTAAAAGTGGCTTCATGAACCCCGGCACCATCTTAAATGTTGAGAGTACTTGGTGGCTTATTGGGAGTGTTCACGGGCATGTATCCCAACTGACCCTCACAAGAAACCTAGACAGGACAGGCATTACTTCCTTCCAATCCACAGATGAGGGAACTGCAAAGTGTTATTTTTACTCCTCATTTCTGGGGGCGGGGTGCGGGGGGGGTGGTATGAGGTATTATAATATTCTTTCTTCCTCCTCATTTCTTAAAGTAAAAAAAAAAAAAAAAAAAAAAAAAAATTGAGCTTGGGTATGTTAAGGGGTTTCATCCAAAGTCAATATGATGTAGATTAACCTTGAAGTTAGAGCAAAGTCTTCTATCTCTAGAGTAGAACCACAAACTTGGATACCCTTAGGGTTTATGTTGCCAGATGGGGAACATAAATGAATGAAGTGGGCTGCAATAAGATGGCCAATGGCTTAGTATTAGGAAGGCAATAGGGAGTGGGTGGGGCCTGTAGAAAACTGGAGAAAGTATGGCTCAGTTAAAAGAGAGTAACAGCAACTCAGTTCCAGCCAATTGTTGCCATGAAACATTAGGTCCAGAGTTTTCAGAACATCCAGTTTTCTTCAGTAAAAGCCATAGGTCTATATTTTTATGCAGAATAGTCTCAGTTTGAAAATATGGGCAATTAACTCAAATGCAAAACATTTTTGACTCAGCACTGTACATTCCAGATAAAATACATCTCTGGTCCACGTGCTCTGGAGACAGTATGCTTCCTGCTGTCACATACTGTTTCAAACCAAGTTATGGCCACTTAAGTATACATTGAGAAAACACTGTAGTGCATTGATTATAAGCATGTAGTCCAGAACCAAATGGTCTGGGTTCAAGTCCTAGCTCTGACATTAACTAAGTGAGTGGCCTTGGGCAAATCACTTTACCTCCCTTATACTTCTGTTCTCCCATCTGTAAAATGGGGGTTTTAACTGTACTTACCTCTTTTGATGGCTGTCAATATCAAATGGCTTGATATATATAAAACACTTAAAACAATTCCTGACACGTAATAAGAGCTATGTACACATAAGTGCTCATTAGAGCTCCCATCTCACTATGAACATCTCCTAGAAAAATATCTTTCCCCACATAGCAACATAGTCATACTTACTCTGTAGTCAATGTTAGTGTCACATTATCATACATTCCTTCTGCTTAGAGTAGCCTGAGGTTCTTCTGTTTATCCTGACCTTGGGAAAGACAAAGCAGCATAAAACACATCCTTAGGGAGCTTACGGTTAAACTGGGAAAGATCACCCAGTTTCCCCAAAACCTAAGCCGGGCGTCTCTATTCACAACTGCACTGAAAAGCTTCCTTCCTGGCTTGTGTCTCCAAAAAGGGGAAACTATTGCAAGGTCTCTGAGAGGAAGGAAAGAGGACCTTTTAAATTAGCTTTCTCTTTTGAATGACGCCATCACAGACCTGATTCATTTCCATGAATTGAAGAAGAAAAAAAGTGGGGTGGGTGGTAGGCTCTCTGTGAAGGAATGAGTGAAAACTGTCAGGAGAGCACAGATCAGAGGAAAGCTGAAGTTGGAGAAAACAGCCATGTGAACTTGGCTGTCTACCATGATCCAAGTTCAGTACAGGAGATGACGTCAAAATCTAAATTTAAAATGGAAGTGGCAAAATGTCTGCCTCCATGGTTGGAAACTGGAAGCCAAAAGAGTGATGGAAATGTTGGTCTGATCCTCGTGTTTCAGAATGTACTGAGTGGTGTATCTGGAAGTTTTCATGAAAGGGTCCCTTGTTTGTTGACCTATTTCTCTCTGTGATATTCCACAGGGAGATTTTCTGCTTTCAGGCCATTTTGTGTCGCGCGCGCGCGTGTGTGTGTGTGTGTGTATGTGTGTGTGTGTGTGATCCTCGTGTTTCAGAATGTACTGAGTGGTGTATCTGGAAGTTTTCATGAAAGGGTCCCTTGTTTGTTGACCTATTTCTCTCTGTGATATTCCACAGGGAGATTTTCTGCTTTCAGGCCATTTTGTGTCGCGCGCGCGCGTGTGTGTGTGTGTGTGTATGTGTGTGTGTGTGTGTGTGTGTGTGTGTGTGATAAATATATGAAATTACACAAGCCTAAGGCAGCCTATTAAATGCACACTATGGTCTCCTGAAATCAAGGAAGGACCAGGTCCATAGAGTTGGGAGACCATCCCATTTCTCTAGTACTTTCCATGTACCGGGTGCAGTATTAATGCATTTAATACTTTACCTATCTACCTTCAAGCCAATCCCCTGAAGTAGGTGTTATGAATTCCACATTATAGATGCAGAGGCTGATCCAGATAAGTTTACTAATTTCACATGGCCACATAGCTCCTGAGTGGGATTTACGTTAGGTCTGACTTGTTTAAAAACCTGTGTTCTTTTCATTGCCCCTTTTCCCTCCAAAACAAACAAACAAAAAAAGTAAATCATCAAAAAGGGTTGTGCTATAGACTCTGTTAAAAAAAGTTAACAGAAATCTCAATTAGAGTTAGGATACCAGAAGGGGGATCTCTCATACCCTGTGACTATAGAGCCCAACAGGAAGAAGAAAGACTCCTCTTCTTTTTTGGCAAGGGCTCAGCCAATGAAAAGCACTCCTGACTTCCTTCTCTTCTCTATAAAAGTGCTCTTCTTTTCTTACCGTGTGAAGGGACTTGCGTGTGACTTGCCATGGCTGCCAAATCCAAATTACAATTCTCTGCTGATCCCAAATAAACCCATCTTTGCTGGAGAAATACCTGGAGATCTATTTCAGGTCAACAACTCCAAATAAGGGCATCTACTTCCCAACTAGTTTCTTACCTACAGTGTCTCTTTCCTCCAATCCATCCTCCACACTGCAGCCAGAATGTTCTCCTTCTAAAATATATTTGCTATTAAAGCTTTGACTGCCTAAAAGACCTTTCAATGGTTCCCCATTGCCCACAAGATAAATGGAAAATGTCTTAGCAAGATCCTTCTCAACCTGTTGCCAGCCTGCCTCTCTAAGCTCATCTTGTCCCTAAAACGCAGCCGGTATCAAGAACACAGGAGGCTACTGACCATTCCCCTAAACACCATTCATCTTCGTGCCATTGAGTTTGTTCACTTCTGCTGGACAACTTCTACTGACTTTCCAAGACCTAATGGAAAAACTCTCTGTCCTCAGTAAGATTTCACTGACCTACCATTGTCCACCCAAATTCTCTAGCTGGATACCATCCTTCCCACTTCTGTGATCCATGCATGTTCTAGACAGCTCAGCTGAGTCAGTGATCATACTATATAATGAGCAAGAGTGGCTCTCTGTCAGCTGATGAACTTCATCACGTCTAAGACCACATTGTCCTCATCACCAATGCCGAGCCTAGGTCTGACTCATGGTGTCAATAAAGCTATTTTGTATATTTGTAGAAAGAAGGAAGGAAGGGAGGAAGGAAGGGAGGGAGGGAGAGAGGGAAGCTCATAGATAGACTGTTCTTGTAAGTAGAAGAAACTTAAATAAGAATCACTGCTCTGAAGTAAAAAGTCTTCTGGTTTTTGATGCACCAAATTGATTCCTGATCCAGCCTCCCTCACTGTATGGTAACTCATACGGCATTTAAATGTATATATAAGCCTCAGTTTCCCATAAACTGACCAGAGTACTTCGTTTGTCTCTGAATGTTGATTAAATATTCTGCGGAGTTTTTCACTCATCCAATTTTTTAACATTTTGTTTCATCCTGGCTAACATTAACTCAGTTCTGGCAGCAGGGAAACCAACTCAAATGGGAGCAGATTGTTTTCCTCTATGTTTTTTGCTTTGTTGTCCATTTGTGTTCATGCTGTTTGTTTGTGTTTAATCTCAAAGCCTGCTCCAACTCCACTTGGAATACAAACGTTTCCATCTGGGTCAACAGGTGTCACTGTTGAGCAGTATAAATATGCCCCCCCACCACCCCATCTTTTTGGTGCTGAATGTCCTAGTTGGTTACAAAGCCCACCCTCTGCTCAGTCCAAATAAGTTATCTCTGTTGTCCCTGTGCCAGTAGCCATTGCAGACCTCCAAGAACACCAATATATTTTTTCTTAAAGACCTAGTTACTGAACATAACCATAGACCTGACTGTACCCATAAAAGGGGGCAAATAGGAGGAAGAAACTATAATCATTTCCATTTGTAGGAGATAGCATTGTGTCATGGGAGGCATCTCAATTGATAGAGTGAGGAAGTCTGAGTTTTAAGTGCCTGCACTATCCCTAACCAGTTGCCACTAGTGTAATTGGCTCAAGCCAGAGGTGCCGGTACTTCAAGCTGGAATAAGGACAAATGTTGCAAATTATCAGAAACACCAGATAACTAGTTTAGGCCATAGATCTCTGAGAAACCCACAGAGTGATTCAGGAAGAATTTGAGAGGGGAATATACTCATGGAAAACATGGGGATGGAACAAGAGAAGCATGAAATTGTTACCATTTTCTTATCCTTAGGCTGACATTGTCTGGGAGACATGTGGAATTGGATAGAAAGGAATGAAATGAAATAAAATGGACTAGGGAATGGAATGGAATGGAATATGAAATGACAGGTAGTAGAAAAACATGGAATTTGAGAGAGAATGCAATAAAAAATAAAATGAGATGAGCTAAAAAAAGAAAAAATGCTAGGATAGTTAAATATTAAAATATATTAGAAAACAACACGTAATTCATAACCAACTTTTCTGGGAGCGTGATGGTCAACAAACTAATGGGTATTTTTGGAGAACCCACAATATGTTGAGTTACAAATAAAGTCTATGATTTAATTCTTTAAAATAAATGAAATGATCTAAGATGGAATATGGAACATTAAATGTGTAGAATGACTAGGTGTGGAATATACTATTTAGAGAATGCAAAAAATGAAATGCGCTAGAATAGGCTAGGATATGAAACACGTTGTGTCAAAATTTTGAAATGGGATACAGAATGCAATAGAATGGGATGGAGTTTTTCATTAAATGCTTTGAGACATGTAGTGAAGTGCTGTGTTTAATTGGCATGAAAGTAATTAGCAGGCTCAGGAAATTGCCATCATAATTCTAGTCCAGATGATTAGATACTTAGGGACCTAAAAGCCTGACACCTTCATTAAATGATTCCTCAAGGGGTCACCTGCTTTGTTATTATGGCATACAACTAGCACTCTGTAGTAACAACAACCAACATTACTGGCACTCTGCTAAACCCTTGTATGTATTATTTCATTTAATTATCTCACCAGTCGTGTTTGATCTCCATTTTATAGACAGGGGAATGGAGGCACCAAAAGGTTCAGTGACTTGCCCGAGACCACAGAGCTAGAAAGTAGTGGAGTTTGAATTCAAGCATCAGACAGTTTGCTGTGAGCTTCTGCATGCTGCCCCTCTACACACTGCTTCTCACCATGCAAGGGGCTTATAACCCATGACACTGCAAGTAGAAATGTTAGGATCAGTATAAACTGTTTAGCCACAAAATGTCACTTACAAAAAAGCTGGAAAACTTGGTAGAGGTACTATTCTGATACAAATATGATGAAACAGGGCATGGTCCCAAAGCCCACTTAGCTCTGCTACTGTACTCAACACATCCAGAACCACAGTTATCCCATCCCCCTTTAGACCAGGTCTCACTGGGGGCTCCCTCACCTCTTAACCCTTCCTAATCCTAACACTCATTGGTTCATCAGACCTTTCCAAAGGGCCTACTGCAGACAATTTAGTCATTCATTTATTCATTTAACATTTGAGCACTTATTCTTTCCCCTTAGTTTTCTAAGAAAGTAGATTCAGTTACTGGAGAAAGATTCTCAACAACAAAGAAAGAAGGCAAAGCAACTAGAGGTTTGGGTAACTAGAACCTACCCCCTATTGAGACCCTAGAACTCAATTTCAATTCCTGAAAATGTCCAGTGAGGATACTAATAGCTGCCTTTGTTGAGTATTTACTACTTAAGAGAGGCTGTATAATCTACTGATTGAGAGGGGCTGCCTGGGTTCAAATCCTGGCACTGGCTCTGCCACTACATAGCTTTGTGCCCTTGTGGAGCTACTAAACTTCTCTGCCTCTAGATTTCCTCATCTATTAAATGGGGAGAAGAGGATACTTTGAAAGGTAAAATGAATTAATACACATAAAGCACTTAGAACACTGATTGTCACAAATAAAGGACTTTGCAATATCAGCTATTATAATTGGCCAGGCTTTGCATCATGTGTTCACAGGCATTATCTTCTTTTTTAAAATTTTTAAATTTTGCATTTTTTTTTTTTTTTTTTTTTTGTGGTATGCGGGCCTCCCCCTGCTGTGGCCTC